>NW_027364207.1:0-280000 GCF_046119375.1 Phyllobates terribilis | reverse complement strand
AGAGTCACCTCTGCTTCTGAGGATAAGTTTATCCGAGTCACCAGCCTCAGAAATCGCAGGTTAACAGCAGCTCAGATTAGAGACCAGGTCAATGCCACACAGAGTTCTAGCAGCAGACACATCTCTACAACAACTGTTAAGAGGAGACTTTGTGCAGCAGGCCTTCATGGTAAAATAGCTGCTAGGAAACCACTACTAAGGACAGGCAACAAGCAGAAGAGACTTGTTTGGGCTAAAGAACACAAGGAATGGACATTAGACCAGTGGAAAGCTGTGCTTTGGTCTGATGGGTTCAAATTTGAGATCTTTGGTTCCAACCACCATGTTTTTGTGCGATGCAGAAAATGTGAACGAAAGGACTCTACATGCCTGGTTCCCACCGTGAAGCATGGAGGAGGAGGTGTGATGGTGTGGGGGTGCTTTGCTGGTGACACTGTTGGGGATTTATTCAAAATTGAAGGCATATTGAACCAGCATGGCTACCACAGCATCTTGCAGCGGCATGCTCTTCCATCCGGTTTGCGTTTAGTTGGTCCATCATTTATTTTTTAACAGGACAATGACACCAAACACACCCGTGTAAGGGCTATTTGACCAAGAAGGAGAGTTATGGGGTACTACGCCAGATGACCACGCCTCCACAGTCACCAGACCTGAACCCAATCGAGATGGTTTGGGGTGAGCTGGACCGCAAAGTGAAGGCAAAAGGGCCAACTAGTGCTAAGCATCTCTGGGAACTCCTTCAAGATTGTTGGAAGACCATTTCCAGTGACTACCTCTTGAAGCTCATCAAAAGAATGCCAAGAGTGTGCAAAGCAGTCATCAAAGCAAAAGGTTGCTACGTTGAAGAATCTAGAATATAAGACATATTTTCAGTTGTTTCACACTTTTTTTGTTAAATATATAATTCCACATGTGTTAATGCATAGTTTTGATGCCTTCAGTGTGAATGTACAATTTTCATAGTCAGGAATATACAAATAAAATCTTTAAATGAGAACTTTTGGTCTGTACTGTAGTATCGCTGTAATCGTACTGACCCGAAGAATAAAGCTGTCTTATCAATTTTACCACACGCAGAACGGCATAAAAAAAATCCCCAAAAAACAATTCCTGAATTTCTGGTATTTGTTCATTCTGACTCCCAAAAAAACAGAATAGAAAGCGTTCAAAAAATGTGACGTGCCCGAAAATGGTACTAATAAAAACGTCAACTCGTCCCGCAAAAAAAAAGCCATCACATGACTGTCTGCAGAAATATGGAAAAATTATACCTTGCAAAATATTGCAATGCAAAAACTTGTTTTTACAATAAAAAGCGCCTTTCAGTGTGTGACAGCTGCCAAACATAAAAACCTGATATAAATCTAATATTGCTGTAATCGCACCAAACCGAAGAATAAAGTTGTCTAATCAATTATACCGCACGAGGAACGGCGTAAAAAATAAATAAAACCAGTTCTTCATCTGCTGTTTATTGGTTATTTCTGCTTCCCAAAGATCACAGTAAGGCTCGGCTCACAATTATTCTGTGCGCTGCACTTACACTGGGGTTTCCGTGTAAATCTGTGAAATACGGGATTCAGACGAAACACCCGGCAGAAGATTCCCTATAATGAGACAAATGGAGACACTGTGGACGCCGCCTGCCTATGATCCGGCGGTGTCTGTATTTTTATTAGGCGTGCATAAAAGTGCCATTCGCCACAGTTTTGTGCACTTCTGAAAAGAACACCGCTGAACAGAGGCCAGATCGAGTCCAGAGTAACTCTGCTGCCTCATTATAGTGAATGGATCCCTTGGGGATTTCATCTGAATCACCTCACTCAGAGATTTAGATGGAAATCCCGATATAAGTGCTCAGTGTAGAGCGTAGGATCGTGGTAGAAACGTGATCCAAAATGTTATGCAAAATGATCCCAATAAAAGCTTCAACTCCATTCACAAATAAAGCAAGTCCCCACTCAGGTTCGTCATCTGTTAACAAAAATATAGGGGGCTTCCACATTACTGGTAGCACAAAGGCTCTGGAAAACCAAAATTGCTGCTCTCGCCCTCCAAAAGAAATCCAACAAATTCTGTGCTCCGAAATTCAAATGTCCCTCTCCCTTCTGAGCTTCAGTGTGTTTCTAAACCGCAGTTAGCGTCCACATGTTAGGCTCTCATTGTTACAGGAATGCCAATCGAATTTATGGGTGCATGTCTCCAGAAGAACGAGCTGGGCATAACGTACTGGTCACTACAGCCTACTGGTCACTACAGCATACTGGTCACTACAACGGCAGTTTGCATTCTTCACTTGGCAACATCCACTGCTGCTTGTTATTTGAAAACACCCATGCAGTCAAAATCGTCACTACACCTGTAGATAAATTCACAAAGTGGTATAATTTCCAAAATGGGGTCACTTGAGGGGGATTCTGCGCTTCTAGCACGTAGGGGCTCTGTATATGGGGTCTGCAAACTATTCTAGGATAATCTGCGCTCCAGGAGGCAAAAAGCACTCCGTCCCTCCTGAGTCTCACCGTGTGGCTAAGCAGAACTGTACAGCAACATATGGGTTATTTCTACATTCAGAAATCAAGGCTCCGGCTCAACGTTATAAACTTCTGTGGTGAAGCACCTGGGGGTTCAAGGTGATCACTACACATCTACATAAGTTTCCTGCATATTAGATATTGGTGTGCTCAGGAGAAGTTGCGCAACAAATTTTGGGGTCCATTTTCTCCTGGTACCCTCCTGAAAGTAAAAAAAAATTGTCTAAAGTAACATTTTTGTGAAAAAAAAGTTAATGTTTATTTTTTCCTTCCACATTCCATTAATTCCTTCCCATTGAAGCGCTCCAGAGTTATTACCTCATAAAGTGACACTGGTCAGAATTAAAAAAAATTGTCCTAGTCAAGAAGGTGAAAACAGGCTTCGTGGTGAAGGGGTTAAAGGGAACCTGTGAAAGTGTCACTTGCTCTGGCTGACCCTGTCCTATGTGCATGAGCTGAACAGTCATTCACAGAAATGCTATTCTATGTTTCCTCTACAGTGCCCGCTGTGTGGTCAGAAGTGACTTCTCACTTGCCCTCCTTGTGAGACCAACACTTTAATGAGATAAATATGTTTTCTACAATTATGTCTGCAATCTACCAACAATAAAAAATTTAAATGTAGAAGATCCTCGTAAAGCATTTTCAGAGACGTCTTGTGTAACCTGAGTGTTTGTGCACTTATTGTATTTTCATGAATTAGTGATGTATTGTTTATGATGGTGTTTGTCAGATATTCCCATGTGATTATACTTTTAGCCATTATTTCATTTCATACATTTTTAATTGCGGATATTATCTTCTGACTAAATTCTACATATTTGTATGCTGTGGCGTGAGATTAGCATTTCCCAACTGTAAATAATAAAGCTTAAACTAGCATTATCATTTTCATTTAAACTTTCTAGATGAAAATAAAATAAATTTAAATAGGGTGAAACTCTGCATAAATGAAAAAGTAACTGGTCACTTGAAAAAACGCATTATAAACCTGCAGCTATGCTAAACCTCCGCTGTCGGAGTTAATTTCTTTTCGGCACTGGGGTTCTAAGTGCAGGCTCCGGGCAGGTTCGGAATTCTATTAACCTGCAGATTATCCCATATCTATAATAATAATAATCTTTATTTTTATATAGCGCTAACATATTCCGCAGCTCACAATCTAGATTCCCTATCAGCATGTCTTTAAAGTGTGGGAGGAAACCGGAGAACCTGGAGGAAACCCACGCAAACACGGGGAGAACATACAAACTCCTTGCAGATGTGGTTCTTGGTGGGATTTGAACCCAGGACCCCAGCGCTGCAAGGCTGCAGCTTAATAGCGTTTTTTGACATGACCGGTTCCCTTTAATATGTAAATTAAACAGAATAAGAAGATTTCCTGTTTTTGTACCTTTTACCGTCACAAAAGTGTAATAAAATGTAATATACAAAACACTGTATATGCCAATAAGTGGTACCACTGAAGAATACATCTTATCTAAAAAAATAGAAATTGGAAGAACAGCTGAGTAGAATGGCATAGAAAAACTTTATTGTATAAATATTAAAAGACAGTACATCACTTTATTAACAATGGCATATAGATAGGACAAGCAGACATATAATCCCTAATATTGCATATAAATAGGTCTAAACAGAAGGTTCACCCCGAGGGTCAAGACATGGTGCTAAAATTAAGACAGGGAGAGGGACATGTAGTTGAAATAATTAGGAATCACTCCCATGTGGGTTGTATACTCCCAAAAATCCCAAAAATCATGTTGCACCAGACTCACCTGGATAGAGAGGGACCCCAGACCTGCAAAAGGTGGTGCAGGGATAGGACGCAGGGTTAGAAAAAGCCTCGACGCGCATTTCGCCGGTGTTAGGACCTGGCTTTCTCAAGAGGCATCCATTATAGTGCTTCCAGGACCTTTAAATACACCCCTTTGTGTGTCACATGACACATCATGTGACAATCCAATATGGCCGCCGAGTGATAGATGGCATGCGCAACGACGTCACCCACACTGCGCACGCGCCACATCCGTCATGACGTCGGCGCGCGTCTGGAGAAGCACGTAAGCACTATTCCCGGCAGCGCGCCGAAGGCATAGTGACAGCTGAGCGCGGCACGTGGCAGGGGAGACCGTCTCATGCTGCACATAACACATCTGCATCTCTGGCTGCTATGGGCATAAAAGGGGACAAACTTATGGTGTGGCACCCATGCTCCCCTGACCTCTACCCCATTGAGAACCTCTGGAGCATCATCAAAAGGAGTGTCTATGATGGCGGGAGGCAGTTCACATCTAAGCAACAGCTCTGGGAGGGTATTCTGTCCTCATGCCAAACAATTAAAGCAGAAACCATCCAAAACCTGACAAATTCAATGGACGAGAGCGTTCAGAAGCTCCTTTCGAACAAGAGGTCCTATGTGCAAATGTAACATCACCTAGAATAAAGTTTTGAGTTGAAAACTGTTTGATTTCAGTTTGTAATAACCTGCTAATGCTTGTAATTTCAAAAATGACCATTTTTTTGTTCTTTGTTAAAATGAAAAAGGTTGAAAACTCTGCTGTGCATAATAATTTGGAACATGCATTTTGAGTGCAGTTTGAGTTTTTTATTTTTTAAAAAATATACTGTTATCATAGGCAGTTTGTACAAAAACCTTTCAATTGTACTCTAATAGTTATTTGACTGGAAAATTACAATGACTGCAATTCATATAGGTAATTTGGGAAAATCTGAGAAAATATTATTTGCATAATAATTTGGAACACAGTGTATAAAGAGGATGGATCAAGAAACAGGTATGCATATAGTAGGGAAGGCTCCAATAAATGTGGGGAAATTTTTTTTTTTTCTCCCTCTTCCTCCCCCATACCAATCACACCCTAATACCCATGTAAATCAAACTGCATCATAGCAAAAATTATTTGGTATAAAAAATCCATTATCACAAATGCCATATGGGGAATAAATTATAATACTGGCCGTGTGAATGAAGCCCAATATCCAGGTACAAGGGAAGGGGTGACACCTTGCATCAAAGTCTCTATGATGTTAGATCCATCAGAGTAGATCACAGCCTTCACACTTAAGAGTAATAAATAATACAAAAATATATAAATATCATAACATATTTCAGATCAATCTTAATTCCCAATATTGGGAGAAAATCCACAGGAGAGGAAAATATATATCACTCGGCGAGTGGTGTAAAATGGGGAAAACTGATGACATCATAGGTACAGTAACAGCATGTATATCAGGATCTTCATTGCTGTCAGAAGGTGGAAGAGATCCAAAGTAGAAGTCGTCCATGACAGACGCTCATCAGAAATACAGATCCCAGAGCACAGTCACTATGAAGAAAAGGATGAGTACTAGAAAATAAAAAATAAAATAAAAATATTAGAAGGATAAAATAAAAACATAACCCCGTAGTCCATGATGCACAAAGCATGGTCTGCAGGAGAGCAGACAAAATGAAACTAGATCAAATATAATCGAATATTATGTTTCAAAGGAAGGACGAGAACCCCAAATTCTCATTAAGGCCCCGCGGAGCCACGGTATTGAGGGTTACAATCCATCTGGCCTCTTTTTGGGCCCGAAGTTGCTTGCCATTTCCACCCCGGGAGCCCAGATGTAAAACATCAATGCCGCCTAACCTCAGTGTCCGCGGATCACAATTGTGGACTACCTTGAAGTGACACGGCAATGTTTTGAGCTCCTTGGGGTCGACCATGGTCCGAGCCACGCCAATGTCCCGCACGTGCTCACGAATTCTGATCCTTAGCTCTCTTGTGATGAGTCCTACATAAATTAGTTGGCAGCCACATGTGGCGTAATATATCACATGGGTTGTGCCGCACGAAATGTAATTGCAGATTTTAAACTCACGAGAGCCATCAGAGGACGTGAACGAATTACTGCGCAGGACATTGGCGCAGGCCGCACAGTGGCCACAAGGGAAGCAACCAACCGTGGGTCTGCGGGACCGAAATGGATTTGTCAAGGGGGGACATAATGACTTATCTAAAAAATGTAGCTCCATTGACAGAAAATTGAAAGACATATAACATAATTTATAATTTGTTTGGGTTTTTTTCTAACAGAATATTGAACAAAAGTAGTAAATCATTAATAAAACAATATTGATTTGGTATAGCCATAATCATGCTGACCCACAGAATAAAGTTAAAACTTTATTTGTGCAGCACGTGAAATTTCAACTCTGAAGAAACCGAACTCCTGTCTTTAAATTTCTTCAGTTTTTTTTCCCCTTAAAGAGTGTAATAAAATTTAAGTAAGACGTTATACTTACCTCAAAATGCTGCCACTGACTAATGCAATTCAACTCCATCTAAAACAATCCCTCATACAGTTATGTCGCTGAAAAAATAAAATAGAATGACTCCTGGAATGTGACAATAAAAAATAAAAATAAAGATAAAAATACTGCGTCCTAAAAACCCCAAATGGGCAAGTCTTTAAGGAGTTAAACTGCTTTCAAACAGATAATCTAATGTAAACTATAACTGGTAGAATATAATTATTCCTAGGTCTAACAAGTGAACTAATAGGTAACCATAAAATTACTTTACCCAAAACTATTATTTCCCTTTTCCCGTATCTGAATTATAGATCTTATTAATAATCTTGCCAATAGGTATTTTTTTTGCTACAAATATCTGGGAGTTATTTGCCCATTGTTATGCTAATAGTAATATCCATGGCAAAAAAATGTTTGTGTTTGTTTTGTCCACTGCTGAAAACATAATCTGCATGTACACATGCCCTTCCAGACATAACTGTTGGTTTATGTAATCATATATATTGCAGTGCACATTACTCTTGCATTATGTATGACCAGTAGGATGGAATGACTCTGGAGGAGACCCGCCATATGTCAAACAAACCATATTGGATCTTAAGGGGATATCCGTCCTTAGGGTACCAGTCTGCAGTCATTCTGTGAATACAGAGTTGTGAACCCTCACATCACATGCGCTGTGAAGATTCTCTGCCGCCGGAAGCAGGTGATCATGTGACTGCAAGTATGTGATTTGCATAGTTCCAGCCACATTCTGACTAGACTTGTCCGGCCTTCTTTAATACACTTGAAATGAGCGAGGCCGCGCACGTCTAGTTGGCACATGACCCCATGTATGCAATTCACATACTTGCAGTCACGCGCTCGCTGGCACTGGAGAATTCTCACAATGTGCAAGATTTCAGGATTCACTTGTCTGCCGTCACATAAAGGGGTTGTCCAGGCTTAGGGTACAAGTCTGCAGTCACATAAATGGGTTGTCCTGCCTCATGGTATAAGTCTGCAGTCGCTTAAAGGGGTAGTCCGGCCCTAGAGTACAAGTCTGCAGTCGAAAAAAGGGGTTGTTCGGCCCTAGGGTACAAGTCTGCAATCACATAAAGGGGTTGTCCTGCCTTAAGGTACAAGTCTTCAGTCACATAAAGGGGTTGTCCTGCCTTAGAGTGACTGCAGACTTGTACCCAAAGTCTTTTTTTATGTTGCTTTAGCTAACTCTGGCTTTCATACAGCATTCTTATTTTGAAATATTATTTTCAATTAATCTTGATATATTTTTACTGTTGGCTGAGGAAACGGGAAAAAAAAGCAAGAGATTTAAAATCTACAACCGGGTGTATTTTCTGGCTTTGTATTTAGAGACATGCATTGTAAAAGTTTTGACACCATTATACGTCTCCTATGTTTCTTCAATTGCTTGCAGAGTATGGACATAATTCTAAAGGACATTTTTTGGGGGAGATTTTCTCATTCAGTCACTTTCTGGATGAAATTCATCAAAGTTTTTCAATCTAACCCAGATTCTCCTTAACAAAATTCCACTAATCTAGGATGAATTCAGAACTGTACAAAAGTCAGACACTTTATTTTACTTATTTCCTGTCAGAACAGCCATTAAATAGAATATTCTCATTTCTTCATGTAAAAGCAAGGCAGTAAACCTGTAGTGTTAGAATTAAAGACAAGTCTCTTGCTGAATATAATATTGAATAGTTCTTCCGTTCTACATTGCTAAAAATAGGTGAGAAACCCAGCTCCATGAAGAAGGGAGACCATTCCAAAACCTTCCTCTGGAGATCTTATGTCCAGTTTCAAAGTGTATATGCTGTCAGAAGTATGTCAGATGTTGCAGGACAATAAAGAAAATGCTAGTAGTAGTTTTTAGTTTTGTGATTTTTTTAAATAATTGTTCTAAAATTGTACAACTTTACTTGTTCCTAACTTAAAAGAAAAGTTGTATTCATATTTAAGGCCATGTCCTCATCACATTTTAGGAGTCCACTAGAAAGCACATATACGAGTTAAAAAAATATACATTTAAAGGGTGATTTGTACTTTGAAGTAACTTTTTAGAATAAGTAGTGGTGCGTGTATATGAAGACTAACACTATCTATCCATTTATATTACAAGTATCCTGCAATGTCTTAACTACCGTATTTTTCGGACTATAAGATACATTGGACCCTAAAACGCACCTAGGTTTTAGAGGAGGAAACTAGAAAAAAGTTGAAGCAAAAATGTAGTCATGATGCACTGTTATGGAGGAGGAGGTCTGCTGCTGACAATGTTATAGGGGTAATGTCCCCCATTTTTATACTAATATCCCCAATCCAGGTAGACATGGCCCCCAATGCAGGTAGACATGGCACCCCATTCTTATCCTGGTATACATGGGCCCCTCCTCCCCATCCTGGTATACATGGGCCCCTCATTCCCATCCTGGTATACATGGGCCCCTCATTCCCATCCTGGTATACATGGCCCACTCATTCCCATCCTGGTATACATGGCCTCCATCCTAATCATAGTATGCATAGCCCCCTCACTTCCATCCTGGTATACATGGCCCCCTTATTCTGATATGCATGGTACCCTCATTTCCATCTTTATATACATGGGCCCCCCCATTTTGGTATGCATGGCTCCCTCATTCCCATCCTGGTATATATGTCCCCCATCACGCTGCGCACAAAAAAAAAAAATAAACAATTCTACTTGCCTTCTTTCCCTCTGCTCCAGGGCTGTGTCCTGTTTTGCTGCCAGCAGCTGATTTCAGCATGTAAGCAGTGCATGACTTCACTGCCATGCGCTCCCACACACAGATCAGCTGCCGGAATATTCACAGCTCTCTATGCCAGGACTATGGTAGTGGAGAGCAGTGAATATTAATTTCCTTTAATGGTGGACACACTGTTAGCTGCAGCCACCGGCTTTCTGCAGCAGCTGGGCGGTCGCGTGTGCCCGCTGTTAAAGAAAATGAATATTCACAGCGTTCCATGACCATGGGAGTGGAGAGCAGTGAATATTCATTTTGCGGCTGTGGCTAACTGTGTGTCCGCTATTGCAGGAAATTAATATTCACTGCTCCCCACACCCATAGTCCCGGCATAGAGAGCTGTGAATATTCCGGCAGCTGATCTCGGTGTGTGGGAGCTTATGACAGTGAAGTCATGCGCTGCTTACACGCTGAGATCAGCTACTGGCAGCAGAACAGGACGCAGCTGTTCCCATGTGCATGGAAAGCAGTGAATATTCATTTTCTTTAACAGCGGGCACAGTGTTAGCTGCAGCCGCCGGCCCCTGCCTCCTGTGACCCGCTTCTCCACTGTTGCCCTCGCCTGAATATGGCAACACAAAAAAAACAATTGATTAAAAAAACAAAAGAACAATATTGATTGAATAAAAGGAATAAAACCTAAAACTACATAAATTTGGTATTCTCATAATCGTGCTGACCTACAGAATAAAGTTAACACTTTAGTTCTGCTGTGGATGAATATCATAAAATTTAAAACATCAAAAAACCGAACTACTGTTTTTAGAATTGTAATTTCTTCCCATAAATAGTTAATAATTCAGATAATAAGATGTACTGTATATAACTGAAAATGATGACACTCATGAATATTCATCTTGGAGGAAAAAAGCCTTCATACAGCTAGGTTGACAAAAAAGGAAAAAAAAAACATATGGCTCCAAAAATGTGATGAAAATACAAATAAAAGGGTGGACCATAAGGCCAAATTAGGCATGATCCTCAGGTCACATGCACACATTCAGTATTTGACCTCAGTATTTGTAAGCCAAAACCAGGAGTGGGTGATAAATACAGAAATAGTGCACGTGTTTCTTTTATATTGTTCCACTCCTAGTTTTGGCTTACAAATACGGAGGTAAAAAAAACTCCCCAAATGTGAACGTGGCCTTAATGGGGTTATCCGGGACTAGTTAATTTTTTTTTTTATTATTATTATTATGGCCCTATCTGCCTTTTCTGTCCAGCTGAAGGAGATCACCGACTGCATCTGTCAGCGATTCTACTGCTTTACGTCAACAGAGCAGATCCTTCTCATGTCATGCTGATTGACAGCTGGCTTCACACAGTTAGGCAGCAGAGAGGCGGTTTGTTAGAACCTTGCTGTTAGTTTTTTTTTACTTTGCTGGTCACATGACCTTGTTGGCCTATTTAATCCTGCTCCGCCCTTCTGGCTTTGCTGGACTTCATTGTATATCTACTTTCTAGCTAGCCTGTGCTCTGTATCTAACTCTGTTAGTTTGCTTGGTCTACGGACCTCTATGTTCTATCTATTTTGTTTGTTCGTCTGTCTGCTACTATTTCTGTTAGGAGGTGTCCCATATTCCTCCCAGTCCTTAGTACTTGTAGGGATTCCCTCCTCACATCTATAGGTCTCCGTACAGACTAGATTAGGACTTTAGCAGGTCTGATCGCAGGATCAGGTTCCCTGTTACATCGTAGGGATTCAGCTGAGTCTTATAGTAGGGACAGATCTCCTCTCTTTCCTTAGCTTTGGTAGCAGAACATAACAGTAAGTCCAGCCTGCAAATTCTCTAAGGAAAGATTTTTTTTGTTCCATCATGGTGTCGGTTCAGGATTTGGCTAAACACCTGCAGGGACTCTCTCTGGAAGTGTCCGAGCTCCGTCAGCACGTGAGTAACTGTCCTGGAGCATATTTCTTGGAGCCTAAGGTATGTTTGCCGGATTTATTTTTTGGTGAACATCGAGAATTTTTTTCATTTAAAAATGCTTGCTTATTGTATTTTCGTTTGAGACCCAAGTCCTCTGGGGATGAATCCCAGCGCGTAGGGTTCATAATGTCACTTTTGCGCAAAGAGCCTCAGGAGTGGGCCTTTTCTTTGCAACCTAGTGATACATGCTTCAGATCAGTGGATAGTTTTTTTTCTGCTTTAGGACTATTATATGATGATCCTGACCGTGTGGCATCAGCTGAGACTGAGTTGAGACGTTTAAAACAAGGATCAGGTAATGTCGAAAAATATTGTACTCATTTTCGTCGTTGGTCCACTCAAACAGGGTGGAACGATTCTGCTCTGAAAAGTCTATTTCTTGCTGGGCTCAGTGAAAGGGTTAAAGACCTGCTAATTGCTTATCCTACACCTGAGGATTTGCAACAGGCTATGCAATTAGCTATACGGGTGGATAGAAGACTGCGTGCTAGGATTAATGAGAGCAAATCCTCTGCTATGTCAGTTTCTGGTTATGATAATGTGTGTACTAACAGTGGTGAACCGATGGAGATTGGATCGGTGGCACCTCGCTCTCAAGAAAAAGACCGTCGTTTTTCTGAAGGCTTGTGTTTCTATTGCGGAAAATCTGGTCATTTGATTAAAGGCTGTGAGCTTCGTATGAAGAAAGAAAAAAAAATGGTCAGTCACGCCCGTATTGCCTGTTTAATCCTGCTCCGCCCTTCTGGCTTTGCTGGACTTCATTGTATATCTACTTTCTAGCTAGCCTGTGCTCTGTATCTAACTCTGTTAGTTTGCTTGGTCTACGGACCTCTATGTTCTATCTATTTTGTTTGTTCGTCTGTCTGCTACTATTTCTGTTAGGAGGTGTCCCATATTCCTCCCAGTCCTTAGTACTTGTAGGGATTCCCTCCTCACATCTATAGGTCTCCGTACAGACTAGATTAGGACTTTAGCAGGTCTGATCGCAGGATCAGGTTCCCTGTTACATCGTAGGGATTCAGCTGAGTCTTATAGTAGGGACAGATCTCCTCTCTTTCCTTAGCTTTGGTAGCAGAACATAACACGGTTGCCAATTGGCATGACATCAACAGTCAGTCCCTGTCATAAGGGCAGAGAGGAAGATAAGCAGCTGGTCTGTTGATGTGACGTCCGACGGTCTGTGGAAGCTGCAGAATCGCCGCTGGCAGAGACTGGCAATGAGCAGGATGTTAGCCACTACCTGCCTGTTAGACCCATAATAAAAAAAAATAAAATGGTTCTGGATAGTTATTTTCCAATTGTCTTTGAGGAGACTAGCTGCTCTGATGTCTCCATACAAAGTACAGCACACAGAGGGATTCTTGCTCTTCATTCTTTATCACACAGAAGAAGCAGCATGGAGTAAATATTCACTAGTCCTGAACTATGTAGCTGTTAATCCAGCTCTGGAGTAAGGTAAAGACTTTATAAAAAAAAACTCAGCATGATCTTCCCATGTCTCCCTCTTCCTGTTTTCTCACTCCTCCTTCCACCTATCTCTCCATAGAGTATCAAAGGAGATGAAGCCTGATACCTCACTGTGCTGGCAGAACGTATTGTCTTGAACAAAAATGATTGCTATTAATTTATTTTTTGAAAGTAGAGTTACCTTTTAACATATCAGCAGTAGATCTTGATGATTTGCCCAAGTGCATTCAGCGTGACTGAAAATTCCTCAGACCACCATTAATCATCTCATTGATAGCAGCCAAGGCATCTAAGTGTTTGTACAGTCCTGCTCATCTTTATTGACACCCTTGAAGTTTAAGTACATAATGTGGAATATCTCCTGAAAAAAATGAATCAAGTGAAACAGGTTTTTTTGTATAGAGCACTCATGTCAACTACAAAAGAGCAAATGATAAACAATAATTTAAAACCATAAACAATGGGAGGGAAAAATAGTTAAACCTAAAGCTTGCCAATGAGTGATGATTTTACAGTTTTGAAAAGCCACATGGTAGACCCTGTTCCTTTTGTCACAATGGTGAAGACAAAGGAGCTGTCTGAGGATATCAGAACTGCTATTATTAGCAAGCACAAGACTTCCAAAAGGGTATAAGGCCATCCTCAAACACCTTGATATCCCAGTTTCATCAGTGCGCAATGTTATTAAGAAGTTTACCAAGCATGGAACCGTCAAGAACCTCCCTGGACGTGTAGGAAAGAGGAAAATTGACGAGATGTCTTCGAAGGTTGGTGTGAATGGTGGAAAAAAACACCACGTCAAACATCTAAAGACCTGAAGGCCAACCTGGAACACTCTGGGGTCATGGTTTCAACAAGTACCATATGCCACACACTAAACCAAGCAGAGCTTTATGGGCGAAGGCCAAGAAAGAAACCATTGTTAAAGAAAAGACATAAAAAGGAATGACTGATCTTTGCCAAAGAGTACCTTGACAAATCACAATACTTCTGGGAAAATGTTCTGTGATCAGATGAAACAAAGATAGAGCTTATTTGGCAATGCAAAGCAACAGTTTGTTTACAGATGGCGCAATGAAGCTTCTAAGGAAAAGAACACCTTATCAACAGGTAAGCATGGTGGAGAATCCATAATGCTGTGGGGTTGCTTTGCTGCGTTTGGTATTGGAGGCCTTGACCGTATCACAGGAATCATGAAATCAGAGAATTATCAAGAGATTTTAGAGCGAAATGTCCTACCCAGTGTAAGAAAACTTGGATTGAGTCAAAGATCATGGGTCCTTCGCTAGACAATGACCCAAAGCACACATCCAAAAGTACACAGGGACGGTTGAAAAAGAAAAAATGGACTATTTTTGAAATGGTCAGCAACGAGTCCTGACATCAATCCCATTGAAAATGTTTGGGTTGAGCTGAAATCTGCCATTGGAAAAAAAACCTGCAAACATTCAAGAGCTTCAACAAACTGCAAAGGAAGAGTGGGAGAAAATTCCAGCTGAGAAGTGCAAGAAGCATATAGATTGCTACAAGAAACGTTTGGAGGCTGTCAGCAATGCCAAAGGATGTGCAACCAAGTATTTAATTAGGGGTGCCTTTGTTGCTGCACATTCTGTATATTATGTTTTCTTCTTTGAAATTGCAACATGGAAGTTGAAAAACAATGTTTTATTGTTGTATTATTTTGGACCACTAATTAAAAAATCCTGAGGATATAACTGCTTCTCACTAAATTAGAATATCCTCAAAAAGTTAATTTATTTCAGTTCTTCAATACAAAAAATAGAAACTCATATTATATAGTCATTACAAACAGAGTGATGTATTTCAAGTGTTTATTTCTGTTAATGTTGATGAATCAATGAAAACACAACATTCATTATCTCAGTAAATTAGAATACTTTATAACAACAGCTTGAAAAATATTTTTAAAATCCAAAATGTTGGCCTACTGAAATGTATGTTTAGTAAATGCACTCAATACTTGGTCGGGGCTCATTTGGCATCAATTACTGCATCAATGTGGCGTGGCATGGAAGCGATCAGCCTGTGGCACTGCTGAGGTGTTATGGAAGCCCAGTTACTTTGATAGCAGCCTTCAGCTGCATTGTTGGGTCCGGTGTCTCTCCTCTTCCTCTTGACAATACTCCATAGATTCTCTATGGGGTTAAGGTCAGGCGAGTTTGCTGGCCAATCAAGCACAGTGATATTGTTGTTTTGTGCAATAAAAATAAATTAAAAACGCTGTTTTTTATTTAATTAAAATACTTTATTCTGGCCGTGTTTTTATTAAAAAGGCTGCGACTATTTTACCATGTAGTTAGTAATGGGGGCTTTTATAGACACCCTCCATTACTAACCTGGGCTTTCACGTCAGCCGCCAATACAAGTCTGATGTGAACCCCAACCCCATTACCCCACTGCCACCACTACAGGGAAGTGGGAAGAGCGAGGCTAAGTGCCATATTTGGCGCATCTTATTAATAGCCTCTGAGGGGGCTAGTATCCATGGCCCCTTCCCTGGCTATTAATATCAACCCCCAGCTGTCTAGTTTAGCCTTTGCTGGTTAGATTTTATAGGGGGGCCCCATGTAAATTTTTTTCTGGGGTCCCCCTGTAATCTAGCCAGTAAAGGCTAAACAAATAGCTTTGGGCTCATATTAATAGCCAGGGAACATTGTTGTCTAATGGCCCCTTCCCTGGCTACTAATATCTGCCCCGAGCGGTCTGCTTACCCTCTGCTGGTTATAAAAATGACGCAGAAGCCCACACCATTTTTTTCTAATTTTAGGCTCTGTGCCCATAATTCAGACGTAGCAGCGCTCTGGACGCAAATTTTTGCTGCGTCCAAAACGTTGCATTCTATTGAACGAAGAGGTAAATCCACATGTGTTCACTGAAGAGAATTTGACATGCTGCGGTCCTGAAAGACGTGCCGCATGTCAGTGTCCATGGATGATTCACAGCCTCTGATGCACGCATAGTGGACATGGGATTTCTAGAGATCCCATCCACTATGCTGTAACATCTGGATGCTGCGGGTTTGACGCTGTATAAACTCGCAGCGTCAAACCTGCAGCAGCTCCTGATCATGGCCACGTACCCAAACTCACCCGCAGCATGTCAATTTCTGTTGCAGACACGCCAGTCTCCGCTGCAGATTTTGACCGATTGAAGTGTCATTATATTCAGTAGATTCACATGTACCGACAACAAAAGTGCGGCATTAGAACACAGCGTTTTGTACGCAACAAAAATATGCTGCGTCCAAATTGCTGCTGAGTGCTGATCGGGGGGGTGTAGTGGCTAACGAACCAGCTGTGAAATGTTAATATTGGCCAAGGACCACGTTTGCAAATGGCACCTTCCCAGGCTGAAAAAAAAACAGCTCACAACAGCGGCATAAATTGCATGAATAGAAATGCTAATGATTGGGCGAATGGGACTAGCTGACACCCAGCTGTTTTGTTTGGTTATGACAAGGTGTCAATCAGACCTTTTCATGACCAAACTTAATTAAAGAGTTAAAGTGTTTACATGGTGTCTGTTTATTAATTTGAAATACAATAGACCCATTATTTTATCATTTAAACAAACCAATATACTCAACCCAGTTATTGTGGTAATCCAAGGGTTTAAGCAATGTCCCACCAAATAACTTTATTTATCTCCAAAAAGCATTAATGTACTAAAAACGCATCAAAAATGCATGTAAATCTGCATGCGTTTTTTCTGCCAGGGAGAGGCAAAAACGCTCAGGAAATTTCTGCTTCTAATCCTCATCGTGCGAACATACCCTTAGGAAGCCTTTGCAGGTGTTTTTTGTTAATTATTCTAATTTACTGAGATGACTTTTGTGTTTTCATTGATTGTAAGCCATAATCATCAACATTAACAGAAATAAACGCTTGAAATAGATCACTCTGTTTGTAATGAGTTTCACTTTTTGAATTGAAGAACTGGAATAAATTAACTTTGATGATATTCTAATTTCGTGAGAAGCACTTGTATTGTACAGTCATTGAAAAAGATGAATCTGTGGCAATAATGGTGAGCAGCACTGTATTCTGCTTGCAGCCCTCATACTTTGATACTGAACAAATAGGGATGATTTAAATGTTTTTGTTTCTATTTTTTCATGATTTGCATGTCATTCACATTATTGCTACTGTGGTTGCCATAATTACATGACTTTTCTTAGCGTTGCAATTTCAATGTTGAGGCATGTATAATCAATACATAAATACTAACAGTCAAAGGGTTAGACACTTTATGAAAGGCTTTGAAATTTTAGTCCCCAATTTATCAAGACTGGTGTTTTTCACACTGGTCGTGGTAAGGATGTGTACTGGATTTAGATGCTTCTGATTCATCAAGAGGAGCATGTCTCTTAATGAATTGAGCGCGTCTGAAATATGACGCGTGCTTCAATGTGCACCACGCCTCAAAGCTTAGTCCAGTCAGAGTCTGGAGTAAGCTTTGTGGTGTAAGGAACTCCACCATTTGTCATAAATTGAACAAGGAGGGATTGTTATGCTCCTGTGTGTATATATATATACTTTGAATCACGGCCTTAGAACATATTATCGCCAAAAATGTTAAAGTTTTAAACTTTATTTGTGAACAGATTTTTACTATTTAATCTGAGAGCAGCATGGAGTAGGGGCAGAGAGCCTGAAAGTGTCACATGCTCTGCAGCTTGCTATGGTTTCAATACAATCTGTTTTTGATCAGCAGGAGATTATAACTGCAGGACTAGGTGTCATGTACCAGGCAGCCTAGCTGAGGGGTTTGCTGAAGGCCCCCTTGCCTGCCATAAGGCTGTGTGCCCACGATGCGTTTTTAAGCGCTTCCTCAGCGGAAAAAACGCTGCAGAAATGCTTAAACGCATGGTAGAAGGCGTGCCATGTTCCCCAATGATAATCCGCATGTGCTGTGCACATGCTGTGGAAATTTCTGCTGCGGATTATCATTGTGGAAAAAAACACAGCACTACCAATTATTTTGCTTAAGTGCTGCGTTTTCGCCGCCATTGACTTGCATTAGAACGCATGGATTCCGCTTCACTAGATAAGGACATGCGGAATGCATGCGTTCCAATGTGCGGATGGTACCCAGGTCTAGAGGAGAGGAGACTCTCCTCCGGACCCCGGTACCATAGAAACTGAAAAAAAGAATAAAATAAAGATTATATTTACCTTCTGACGGCCCCCGCTGCACTCGTCCTTTCATGCCGGCAGCTAGCGATGGACTGAAGGACCTGCGCTGATGTCATAGTCATGTGACGGGTCACGCGACGCTGATGTCGGCAGGTCCTTCAGTGTACCGCTGCCGGCAGCCAGGACGGAGGGAATCAAGACTGCGGGGGCCATCAGAGGGTAAGTATATATTTATTTTTTTATTTTTTACCATTCTTTCGGTCACAGTATATAAATCCATGCCGTTTGCATAGATTTATATAGTGTGACCAAGTTGACAAGCACTTTCTAAGTGATGCTAAAATCGCTTGGAAAGCGCTTGTCAACCCGCATGCGGAAATGCATGTGAAGAACGCTTCACTTCCGCATGTCCCTGGCAGGAAAATGCATGTACAATCTGCATGTACAATCCGCATGCGTTTTTTTTCTGCCAGGTAGATGCAGAAACGCTCAGGAAAAAATCCTGAGCATCTCTGCATCGTGGGCACATAGCCTAACAGTACTCCATTGTAGCTCAGTCAGCGGTTGTGCTTCATAGGAGGCAAGAATATTTATAGTTGTATTGCTGTACAGTACAGACCAAAAGTTTGGACACACCTTCTCATTTAAAGATTTTTCTGTATTTTCATGACTATGAAAATTGTACATTCACACTGAAGGCATCAAAACTATGCATTAACACATGTGGAATTATATACTTAACAAAAAATTGTGAAACAACTGAAAATATGTCTTCTATTCTAGGTTCTTCAAAGTAGCCACCTTTTGTTTTGATGACTGCTTTGCACACTCTTGGCATTCTCTTTATGAGCTTCAAGAGGTAGTTACCGGAAATGGTCTTCCAACAATCTTGAAGGAGTTCCCAGAGATGCTTAGCACTTGTTGGCCCTTTTGCCTTCACTCTGCGGTCCAGCTCACCCCAAACCATCTCGATTGGGTTCAGGTCTGGTGACTGTGGAGGCCAGGTCATCTGGCGTAGCACCCCATCACTCTCCTTCTTGGTCAAATAGCCCTTATACAGCCTGGAGGTGTGTTTGGGGTCATTGTCCTGTTGAAAAATAAATGATGGTCCAACTAAATTAAAACTGGATGGAATAGCATGCTGCTGCAATATGCTGTGGTAGCCATGCTTGTTCAGTATGCCTTCAATTTTGAATAAATCCCCAACAGTGTCACCAGCAAAGCACCCCCACATCATCACACCTCCTCCTCCTCCATGCTTCACGGTGGGAACCAGGCATGTAGAGTCCATCCGTTCACCTTTTCTGCATCGCACAAAGACACAGTCGTTGGAACCAAAGATCTCAAATTTGGACTCATCAGACCAAAGCACAGATGTCCATTCCTTGTGTTCTTTAGCCCAAACAAGTCTCTTCTGCTTGTTGCCTGTCCTTAGCAGTGGTTTCCTAGCAGCTATTTTACCATGAAGGCCTGCTGCACAAAGTCTCCTCTTAACAGTTGTTGTAGAGATGTGTCTGCTGCTAGAACTCTGTGTGGCATTGACCTGGTCTCTAATCTGAGCTGCTGTTAACCTGCGATTTCTGAGGCTGGTGACTCGGATAAACTTATCCTCAGAAGCAGAGGTGACTCTTGGTCTTCCTTTCCTGGGGCGGTCCTCATGTGAGCCAGTTTCTTTGTAGCGCTTGATGGTTTTTGCAACTGCACTTGGGGACACTTTCAAAGTTTTTCCAATTTTTCGCACTGACTGACCTTCATTTCTTAAAGTAATGACGGCCACTCGTTTTTCCTTACTTAGCTGCTTTTTTCTTGCCATAATACAAATTCTAACAGTCTATTCAGTAGGACTATCAGCTTTGTATCCACCTGACTTCTGCACAACACAACTGATGGTCCCAACCCCATTTATAAGGCAAGAAACCCCACTTATTAAACCTGACAGGGCACACCTGTGAAGTGAAAACCATTTCTGGTGACTACCTCTTGAAGCTCATCAAGAGAATGCCAAGAGTGTGCAAAGCAGTCATCAAAGCAAAAGGTGGTTACTTTGAAGAACCTAGAATATAAGACATATTTTCAGATGTTTCAACCTTTTTTTGTTAAGAATATAATTCCACATGTGTTAATTCATACTTTTGTTGCCTTCAGTGTGAATGTACAATTTTCATAGTCATGAAAGTGCAGAAAAATCTTTAAATGAGGTGTGTCCAAACTTTTGGTCTGTACTGTATATAGTATAGGCGATCAGACAATCACAAATTCAAGTCCACTGAAGGGACCAAAAAAAGATAGAGATCAAAATGTATGTATCCCAAAATGGTATCAATAAAAACATCAACTGTCTATGCAAAAAACAAGCTCTCACACGGCTCTGTCAACAGAAAAATTTTAAAAAGTAACGGGTTTCAAAAAATGGCTGGCCTAAAAAGAAAATATTATTTTACTTACAAATGTCCACTTTTTTTTTTTTTTTTTTTTTAACCACTAAAATTATAAAAAAAAACTGGATAAGTCTGGTATCGCTTTAATCGTGTTGATGTGATGACTCATGATACAAGCTCATTTTTACCACACAATGAATGCCGTAAACACAAAATTCAATGTCAGAACTGCTTTTTTTTTTATCTCATAACTTTTTTGCACTTGGAGTTCTCCAGTACATTGTATGGTAAAGTGGATTTTATCATCAAAACTACAAATTGTTCCGCTAAAATCAATCCGTCATATGGCTATGTCGGCGAAAAAGTATGGGACCCTGATTGTTCAGGCCTTTATAGTATATCCTGTGGTTAATATTATTATTATTTATTATTATAGCGCCATTTATTCCATGGTGCTTTACATGTGAAAAAAGGGGTAAACATACATAAACAATCACAGTAATCTTTAACAAAACGTGATGGCGACTGGTACAGAAGGAGCGAGGACCCTGCCTGTGATGGCTCACAGTCTACAAGGGATGGGTGAGGATACAGTAGGTGGGGGTAGAGCTGGTCGTGCAGCGGTATGGTGGAGTGAGGGTTACTGCATGTTGCAGGCTTGTCGGAAGAGGTAGGTCTTCAGGTTCCTTTTGAAGGTTTCCACGGTAGGCGAGAGTCTGATATGTTGGGATAGAGATTTCCAAAGTAGGGGGGAAGCACGGGAGAAATCTTCTATGCGATTGTGGGAAGAGGAGATAGGAAGGGAGTAGAGCAGGAGATCTTGTGAGGGTCTGAGGTTGCGTGCAGGTATGTACCGGGAGACTAGGTCACAGATATAAGGAGGAGACAGGTTGTGGATGGCTTTGTATGCCGTAGTTAGGGTAATATGTCTTTACGCTTGCTCTGCTCTAGGTAAATACTTTATTTTTTATTTACTGGATGTGAAAAGTTGGAGTGTTTTTAAATGTTTTTATTTAGGTTTTCAACTATTACCTCACCTAGGTGACATGAGCCTGCATTCAGTTGCTTTTTGATACAATGCATAGCAATTCTACTGTTTTGCAATCCTCTGTCCTTTGATTGATCTTCTATTCGGCCCTCAATGGGGGTGCAAAGAGGTGACCGGTCACACTCCCAAGGGCTTACTCACACTAAAACATTTTTCATCTGTGTATGATCCTACAAAATATCAGATCTCACTCGGACCAGTGTCATTCCGATTAAACCGATTTTTTTCCTCTGATCTATACGGGATAAGGGAAAAAAATCTCAGCTTGTCAGAGTTTGATCTGATTATTAGATAGCGATCAGTCATGCAAGTCAATGAGTTTGTGCAAATCAATATGATTTTTGCGCACTGACACACAATCTTCTCCTCATCCAAGAGAATCAGATCACACTAAGCTGACACTCTGATCAAATTCTGATCAGCGTTTGATCTGAATGTAATTTGCATAATCGGCCCGATTCTCTTGAATGAGAGATTATAGGGCCGACTGCACCTGCCTGAACAAAGGGGGGATCTTCTTTTAGGCCCTTATTGCATATCCTGTGTGGAATGTGTTTGCGTAGATTTGATTGGTGAGTAGACCAGCTCATCTGTCTTGTGTGGGTATCTCTGAAGGATACTACCGCAAGGTGTGTTGGAAACCACAAGAGAGATTTGAGCCAACAGTTCAGCTTTAAGGATGAAATGTTCAATTATTAATATCCATCTTTGAATGGTTAGCTTGAAAGCATGATGATACAGTGCACCAGGTAAAAAAACAACGCGTTTCAAACTTGGCAATGTTCTTAGTCTTGGTATATGACAAAAGACTTGGTACAAGACTTGGAACATTACCATGTTTGAAACTCGTTGCTTTTTTTCTAGTGTACTCTATCACCATTCTTTTAAAAAAATCAATGAAAGATGGATTTTAATAATTTAAGATTTGGTCCTTGAATCTGGTACTCTCACACTTCTCTTGTGGTGTGTAGATTGCTTTGCTCACCAAAGTTAAGTTCTAAAAGTTTTTTTTTTTAAAAAATAGGAAACACAAACTCTTTAAATTGAGGAGCATTATGCATCAGCATTGTGAGTAGAATGAAATGTTCCGTTTTGTTTGCCTCTACATCATTATTCTGTAGTGTGCACAGTACATGGTCTGGGTTCATGGGCTCGGGGATGCGCGATGCATGGTGCACGTACTTTCTGTTGTTCACATTTGTGGTTTTTTTTTGTTGTTCGGTTTAAAGTACACTTGTATGAAACAAGGCCATGTTATGGCTGACGTTTGCATGCGCATAACACTTCGGCAGCTGCTCTGTGCATTGTAGTTTGGAAACTTTGTAACCATGGCAACGAACCCATTCAAACAGCATTGTACAGATGACTCTGCTTAGAAAATCCTCCTGATTTGCAAAGTGCAGCCTTGTATATATTCTAACCTCATATTAACAAAGGGCAGGGTGACTCTGATTGCTGTAAAGAATTTATTAAAATTGCCTCTTACATTTAAAAGGACAAAAATTATGTTTTTCATATTGTTTGTATTACTTATATAATATGTTTAAAATCATAAGCACTCTTGATTAAAAAAAAAAAATAGAAATTAATGTTTTAAACTGCTTGCCATCTGAACTTTGGATACATTACTTGTAGCCACAAAGATTTTGTTGGGCTCCTGAGAGCAGCGGATAGGATTTTCTGCAGTCTTAAAGATGGAAATGTCCGGTCCTTTAAATAATGCTTCAATCAACTGAATAATTGAAGTTCAGCTCTATACCCTTTGATGCACTGTAATGTTATTGTTCTCCACATAGGGTTTTATTCCTGCTTTTATTTTGTAGACAAAACTCATTTTTCATAGATTTGAAAATTAGGCCTCATTCAGTTGCCACACTGGCTTGAGTACGTAAATTATCAAGATCCTGTTCTGGCAGCTTCCTTTGCAGTTGCTGACCAATGATGTTCCAGATGTTCTCGATGGAGACGAGTCCAGAGACTCTGCAGGTAATGGTAGCCTGTTTAGGCCACAGAGACTGCTCGCAGTAGCACAAGCAAATTGCAGCCTTCCGTTTTCTTGTTGAAGAACTGCTCCTAGGACATTTTGGAGAAACAGCCATTCAATGTAATCAATGTAACACCGAGCTGTTAATGTACTCGCAATGGAGACTAGAGGGGTCTGGCTACTGTACATTATGCCACAGCAGACCTTAATTTTTGAAGTTGGTCTGATGTGACGTTCCCTTACAAAGGCCACTTCATGGTGTTGCCCACCTGGTCTCCAGATGGAGACTGGAATACAGCAATGGAGGCTGCAATGGCGAGAGGGAGGGGATCTTTAGTAATGAATTCCACTTTAGTCTCTGATGCAACAACAGCCAGAGATTGGACTGGAGACCGCATGGGCAATGTCATGAAGAGGCCTTCACAGGGAACATCACACCAGTCGTACTCCAGAGATTACGGTGTAGGGTGGCATAATGTACGGTAGCCGGACCTCTCTAGTTTTCACTCCAGGTACACTAACAGCTAAGCGTTAAATTAATTTGGTTATGGAACCGATGGTACGGCCATTTTTCAACATGACAACGCCAGGCCGCACGTTGCTCAAACTACTGTGAGCAGCCTGCATGGCGGCAATGTGCTACCATGGCCTGCAGCGTCTCTGGACTTGTCTCTCCCATCAAGCACATCTGGGACGTCATTGGTTGGTAATTACAAAGGGAGCTGCCAGCAGCAAATCTTGATGATTTGTATCACCAAGTGCACTTATTGTAGCAGAACATTCCTCAGACAACCATTAATTACCTCATTGACAGCAGCTAAGATGTGTAAGTGCAGAGATTTCTTCACGTGGTGCTCATGCTCAATAATGAATAAACCCAAGATGTTTTGAAAATTTTGTTTCCATTTTTTTATTATTTGCATATAATTACCATGCCTATTGATCCTGTGATTTCCAGAATTCCACGACTTTTCCTTCTTGGTATTACAATTTCAATGTTGAGGAGTGTATGTATTTATGTATGTGTACACTATTAACGGTAAGGCTAAGAACCTATTAAAACTGCCACGGACAATGATTGCTGTCAGTTTTTATGTTCCCACTTGAAGCAATGATGTTTTAATAAGATTAAGTAAAAAGTGTCTTTGCTATAACACATTACGCTCTGTCAGTACGGCTCATTGACCACAAGCAGCAATTCACCTGTAGTTAAGAATCATTTATCTGATCTCTCTCCATTACAAAGGTCAACTGGCAGATGAAATTGTGACACGACTGCCCTGACAGAGGAAGACTCAGCGATCCTGCACTTACACAGATTAGATGAAATGATTTCAGGACAATCCTCTACTGAAGCCCCCAGACATCAGGGTAGAAAGCCCTTAAATTGCAATGAGCACGTATGGCAGGCCAGTGCAATGTAACATCCCCAGCTGGTGCTAAGGTGTTACTGTCACCGTCCTCGTCCTCAGACTTTTAACCTGATCGCCGTGTACTAATTGTTCTGTCCTTTTCAGCGGTGTTTTGTTCCCATCATTCAGGAAGCATTTACGGCATTGTCACCTCCTGCTCTGTAGTACTATGATGACTCTATTGAAGAATTGAAAAGTCACCTGTGTAGGCGGTAAAATCCTCATTCCCTGTCTCTAAATGAAAACCGATAAATCAGACCTATTGAAGCCTCTGACTGTATTGTTCCCGATCTCAAGGGCGCTTATTTCAAATGATTTCCTGCCTATAAATAGCATGGGCTGTTGATGAAATCCTTGAAATTAATTTGCTGTCTTCTTTTTAATGAAATACTCCACTTTTTCATCTCCCAGTAGCTGAAAGAAGATTGATTTTTTTTTCTTCGTCATCACTGTCTTCTTCTTTGTGTTTCTGCTGTTTCTTATAGAGATTTTGAAAGAATTTGTCAAGCCTGATGCGGAACGCTTAGAGCTGTTTGCCCGTAACCTGCAGCCGGGATGGACGAGCTGGGGCAATGAGGTTCTCAAATTCCAGCACATGGATTATTTCATTCCCCCTGAGACTGCAAACTGACCCAGGTCTATTAGCTTTACAGGAGGTTTTTCTACATTAGAATGGCTTTTTATTACCAACAGCACACTTAGGGATCCGTGTAAATAGAATTGGACATGTTGCAATAAGAGATCCGTGGCGTGGGTGACTCCGTGTGCAACCTGAATGCCATTGTCTTAAAATGAACAGATTGTTCTTTGGTTTATTTTCAAATAGCTTTCCTGTGAAATGAAAAAGAAAATTGCGTCCCAACCCTTTATTTACCGCAGCGCAGCCTCGTTTCCTGGCAGCATAAAGGTTAATTGTCCAGCCTATAGGGGAATATAAAAAAAAAATCTTAAAAAAAAATAGAATGGCAATATAGTGTCTGATATGTGCCATTAACACAAAGTCACATAGGCATCACAATAATATTGCAAATATTATATATTTCCCGAGTGTATTTAATGACAATTTTATCACATCCCAGTCCACTTTACAGGTTGAAAGAACAAAACGTTATGTGCGAAGAGATCTGAGAAAAACAATGATCTTGTCAGCAGTCCTTATTTATATGCCCCTGTTACTGAATATTGGCTCATGTGTGCTATTGTATTGCACACACATTTCTCCACATTTAATTGTGCATTGTGAATTTGCTGGAGTAAATGTCAGAGTTCCTCTACATAATAAGTCTGTTTTTAGTAAATAATTGCATTTCTCATAGAAAAACAGACTTCTTAGGAAATCAAAAACAGTACAGAATTGTTGTTGTTCCTCCTGGGAAAAGTATGAATAGACAAGCAATGGGGTAGCACATTTGCACCTTGTTAGTGAAGCTTCTGGCACTGTCCAACCAGTGCTGTTATTGTCACTTTCACAAGGTGATCTGTTACTTTATTCATGTATTTCCAGGAAGAATAACAGAGGAACAACACTAAGTTTTAGGAAAATAATTGTTATTCTTTGAATACAAGTACTTACAGATATCTAAGTGTAGGTGGCACGCAAGTTTAATTTTACAAGTCCCACAATATAAAAAAAAATTGTTTATTTAAAGAAAACTGTTCAGGCTGCATGTGGACAGATGCAATAAAGCAAATGTATCATTTGTGCCAAAAATGGATTTAAATAATATCAGGACAAAATTGGGAAACCCTTCTGAAAGCTTGTGTTTGAGAAAGATTGTTCGTATTTTGTCCTGATATACTGACCCTAACTATCTCTCATTCTGGTCTGAAACTAAAATGTATTTTAATCCTAAATTTTTATTTAAAGGAAACCTATCACCAGAAAAAAAGCACTATTAACCTGCAGATATGGGGTTAATCTTCAGGTTAATAGCATTACTAAACTTCCTTACTGGCGCCTGCACATAGCCGAATGCTGTGGGGAGAAAATTAACTTCATTCTCCCCAGCAGCATTCGGTTTCAGTCACTGCTCTGAGAATACAGAAAGGTTGTTGTAACTGTGCCCTTGGCCCTAATGCAGAGCGAGTGTCAGTCAGGGGTGGGGGCACAGTTACAACCACCTTTCTGTATTCTCAGAGCAGTGACTGAACCAGCGCCGGACCCGTGACTGAAACCAAATACTGCCTGGGAGAATAAAGTTCATTTTCTCCCCGTAGTGTTTGGCTAAGTGCCGGCGCTGGGCAGGTTAGTAACGCTATTAACCTGCAGTTTAACAGCAACTTTTTCTGGTGACAGGTTCCCTTTAACTTCATAATCGAATCTTTTTTTCTATTATACTTTAATTAAAAAGTCCCTATCATTTCCTCGCTTCTCTAACTGCTTTATTATATTTTTTTACTATTTTCTGTGTGAGGAGTATTCATTTGAGACTCTCACTGCATGCTGGGATAGTCAAACGAATTGTCATCAGGGGGCATAGCCTGCGGTTACTGCCGAAGCCTCTGCCCCCCTACCCTGAAACTAAGCCTCATCAGGGGCGTCAGTGTCAGGGGCTGGGCTAGTCCCTGCCCTACTGAAAATGCATTGGTTGTCAATTCCGACATTTGCTCAGTAGATTTTTGTCACTGTGCACAGTGACAGTGCACTCCCTCGCCGGCTGTTATGAGCCAGCAAGAAAGCACACTGCCAGTGCACATTGTAAGGAGAAAGCAAGCTAGCAGAGACCAGTGCTGCCCCCCACAAGTGACTAGAGCAGGCACTAGCCATACCCCTGAAATGGACATCACTGATGACATTTTATTTCAGGGTGGGGTCAGAGGCTGTGGCAGAGACCACAGCCTCTGCAAATGATAACGACTCATTTAAATATCCCAGCATGCACTCGGATTCTCAAAGTGTCGTCACACACAAAGTAATAAAAAAAAAAAATTGGCATATTGATGGAATGATAATGATTTTTTAATTAACGTATATTAGAAAAAAGATTACATTATGACATTTAAATAAAGTTTCAGGTTTAAAATAAAGTATAAGTTTTCTGTTCCTGTCACGTTCATGGATGAGCAGTAGCAGATACTTGCCAATTAGAGCCGGGACACCATGTTCTGTTTTATATGTTCGGGTTTGTTTTTTTTCCAATATTTTTGTGTCTCAGGAGTTCTCCACAATGTTAATAGGCTGTGAAGACTGAATGGGAAAAGCAATTAAAATAGCCAATTCCATAAAGCCATTTTCAGTTTTCATCAGTCATAAAAATGGATAATGTACCACCCACTGTTCATTAAAATGGTATTAAATATCTCCCACGAATTTTGGAACAATATAAAGACAAAATACAAGATCTAGAATGCAATAGAGAGTGCAGAATTGTGAATGATTTGCAATTATTATTGTGGCCTGTGATATGACTGCTACTGCTGATAGTATGTGATTTTAGATTGACCACAAACTGGATTGTTCGTATCTTCTCTAAAGGAACTGCTGGATGTCTTGGTGTCATTTTTGTATTATCTTTTTATACCTTATTCTTGTAAATCATTTAGTAAATTGTGTTTTTAAGATATTATTTGTTTAAATGGAAGAGAAAATAAACCAAATAGTGTCCTTTTTATTTGTCTGTTTCTTCTTTAATTAAATGTTCTTACAATTTACTTGAAACCTTATTTAATTGTATTGCTACTTTAATCTTCGAGGAGTGCATATGTTGTCCCCGTGTATGGGTGGGTTTCCTTTGGGTTTTCTGGTTTCCTCCAAACTCCAAAGACATACTGATGAAGGTCGAAGTTGTACGACCGAAACGTTACTTTTTGTGGATTGCTTTTCATCAAACCTTTATGGAACTTCATGTATATGATTACAACTACATTCATTGCAAATTAGAGTGCCGGATCCTATCTTTATGTTATTAAGGAGTAGTTTCCTTTCCGTGCACCACTACTCGGAGTGATGTTTATCTGAATTCTACACATGAGTAAATTGATAGTTATGAGCAGAGTTTATTCTCTTGGGTCTTGAGAACACTACTCTGCAGTCACAAAAGTGGGGCTTTGCAGAGCACTTTCTTGAATTATTATTATAGAGCCATTAATTCCATGGCGCTTTAAATATGAAAAGGGGTATACATGGCAAACAACAAGTACAATAATTTGAACAAAAACGAGTCACCGACTGGTACAGGAGGAGAGAGGACCCTGCCGGCAAGAGCTCATAATCTACAAGGGATGGATGAGGATACAGTAGGTGAGGGTAGAGCTGGTCATGCAGCGGTATGGTGGAGCCATGGTTACTGTAGGTTGTAGGCTTGTCGGAAGAGGTCTTCAGGTTCCTTATGAAGGTTTCCACGGTAGACGAGAGTTTGATATGTTGGGGTAGCGAGTTCCAGAGTAGGGAGGATGCACGGGAGGAATATTGTATGCGATTGTGGGAGGAGATAAGAGGGGAGTAAAGAAGGAGATCTTGTGAGGATTGGAGGTTGCATGCAGGTAATTTCCGGGAGATTAGGTCACAGATATATGGAGGAGGCAGGTTGTGGATGGCTTTGTATGCCAAGGTTAGGGTTTTGCACTTGAGTCTCTGGGCAATGGGGAACCAGTGCACAGATTGACAGAGCAGAGAGGCCAGGGAATAGCGAGGTTACAGGTGGATTATTCTGACAGCTGAGTTTAGGATAGACTGGAGGGGGTGCAAGAGTGGTAGAAGGGAGGCCACAGAGCAGGAGGTTGCAGTAGTCGAGGCGGGAGATAATGAGGGCATGCACTAGTGTTTTTGCAGATTTATGGTTGAGGAATTTGCGGATCCGGGAGATATTCTTGAGTTGGAGTCGGCAGGAACTGGAAAGGGCTTGGATATGAGGTTTGAAGGAGAAATCAGAGTCCAGGGTTATCCTGAGGCAGCGAGCTTGTGGGACTGTGGAGAGTGGGCTGCCATTGACTTTGATGGGGTTGAATGAGATGGTGGAAAGATGAATTCCATTTTATCCATGTTAATTTTTACAAATCTAGCAGAGAAGAAAGATGAAATAGCGGACACTCATTGTGTGATTCTGGGTAGTAAGGAGTTGATATCAGGTCCAGAGAGGTAGATCTGTGTGTCATCAGCATAGAGGTGAGACTCTCTGAGCTGTCAGAGGCCAAAGGTGTAGATGGAGAAGACCAGGGGTCCTAGAACTGAGCCTTGGGGGACACCGACAGGGGGCGAGATGAGAAGGTGGTGTGTGAGTGGGAGACATTGAATGTCCTGTTGGGTATGAGGAGATACAAGATAGAGCCAAGTCTGTGATGCCAAGAGATGAGAGTCTGTAGTAAGTGGGAATGGTGCACTGTGTCGAAGGCAGATGACAGGTCCAGGAGGAGGAGGACGGAGTAGTGTCATTTGGATTTGGCACTTAGTAGGTCATTGGTGACTTTAGTCAGGGCAGTTTCAGTGAGGTCGAAAGCCAGATTGTAAGCGGTCAAAGAGGGAGCAGGAGGAGAGGTGGGAGGACAGTTCAAAATGGATGTCTTGTTCCAGCAGTTTGGAGGCATAGGGGAGAAGTGATATGGGGCGATAGCTAGATAGAGAGGATGGGTCAAGGAAGGGCTTTTTGAGGATGAGTGTGATCGAGGCATGTTTGAAATCACCCATGTAGGAATGTCAGCTGAAAGGAAATGAAGTAACCAGGTGGTGAAATGGTCGAAGAAGATGGTGGCTGGGGGCGGTAAATGGCAGCCAGTTGGAGGGGGAGTAGATGCTCACACAGTGCACCTCAAAAGAGGGAAGAATAACGGAGGGTGGCAGTGGGATATGGCAGAAGGAGCAGGAGAAAACCAACTCCTCCACCATGCTTGCCACTGATGTGGGGGGTGTGGGAAAGGTGGAATCCGCCATATTAAAGTGCAGCTGGAGAGGCTATGTCAGAGGGGGTGAGCCAGGTTTCCGTGATGGCGAGGAAGGAAAGTTTGTTAGTAATGAAAATATCATGGACGTAGGAAAGATTGTTTCAGACAGAGCGAGCCTTCCATAGGGCTCCTGTTAAAGGGACTGGGGATGCGGGGGCTGGGCGGATGGGTTTAAGGTTAGAAAGATTGTGGAAATTTGTTATAGATCAAGGATGAGAGGTAGAAGTGACTGGGGATGCGGTGAGGCGGGTTGGGATTTGGAGAGATCTTGCTGGCGGTGAAGAGGAGCAGAGAAAGTGTTAGCAGATGGGAGCAGGAGAGGCCATGAGTTGGCTGTCTGTGTTTGGAAATGGTTGTATGTTGAGAAACAGTTCTGAGGAGGAAATGAGATGGATGGGGAAGATGGAGAGAGATGACCACTTCACTTCCTACTACCCCCCAATCCCTAAACCTAGTAAGGAAGTACTATAGGGGTGAGAGTGAAAACTAACAGAAACATTGTTTAATGTGACTAAGTATCCAGTTACCTTCAGTTCCCTTCTGGTTCAATTCTGGTATAATTCATAGCAGTATACTTCTTCAGAGCTGTACAGGTGAGGTTGAACAAAATCATATGTCCTGCTTTGCACTGACGAGGGGCAAACACCACAAAACAGGTTTCTGCGTATGGTGTTTCTGGTTAGGCTTCTTATCCTAAGTCATGTGACAAGGTCTGTTAAAAGGCAGATATTGACTTTTAGGGTTGCTACTTCCAAAGGGTGGTGCTAGAATTCAACTGCTCTTCCTCTCTGAAGAGGCTTTTGCATACTTAAATTCCCATAGGAGCATTTCATGGCCTCCTTACATCAGCTTAGCCCTCTCAACAAGGAAAACCATTCCCCTTTAGACCTATAATAGGTCTTGTATAACCTATAATAGGTCTTGTATAACCTATAGAGACCAAGAAGGAACAATATAATCCACAATCTCAAAAGTATCAACATTTATTGAATATGAAAATTCATCAGTACATAAAAACAATAGACCACTAAGGTCACAATGATCAATACATAAAAAATGATAACAATAGAGATACAGAATCACCCTAAAACAGATGCACACGTTCAGGCAAATAGTTCACATAGATAATATAATGGCCATATAAAAATATAACTGCATGGTCAATAAAATAGATCATATAATGCAGATAAATTGGCCAGCCATATAAATATATAGCAACTAGTTAGTGAAAGAACATGTACATTCAAAGGCAGAAATTAATTTTAACTATAATAGACTCCAATCCTATGTATACTGCCTCAACACCATGGATCTATCACAGATGGTGCATGTATAGAGAACCCCATGATAATAATAATAAATACCCTTCAGTGACCACATTGGGTTTGGAATATAGAAGCTTCATGTTATCGCCCCTCTTAATAGTTAGGCAGTATACATGGTTTTTAAATTTTGCATCAAAGGAATATTTTATTTTATACCAAAGGAGTATAAAGATTGGAAGTTACACAAATAACCCCCAGTGTCTGATTCATTTTTAGGAGCTGTTGTGCATGTCTGGTTCTGCTTTAGTAAGACATTTTGAGTAATTACTCTTTTTACTTTTTCTACACTAAACTTTACAGTTTTTTGCTAAATTATACAGATGTGCCAATATGAAGTACTGAGTGGTATATTTACAGAGCGCAATATTTATAATATGTGACCTTTCTTTTAACCATGTCCATATTTTGTCTTTATTGTCCTTTTTTTAAATATTTTAGAATAACTATTAAGTAAAGTGGGAATTCTATATTTTTGGGATTTCTTTTTAGTCTTTTTTTCAGAGAACATGCTACTGATTTTCTTTTCAGCCATTTTTGCCTTTCAATGTCATATGTCAAATATTAAAAAACTAAATGGGAGAGAAATATTTCCCATTAGTGCTTGAAAAGATATAAAAGCAAAATCATATAAATGGGATAACAAGCAAAGATATTTCAGGCTCTCTCAGGGCCATGTCTCAGAAACCTGCAACATATGCAATTCTGCCAATTTCAGTTGATAGGTGACTTGTCAGTGACTGTAATTCTAAGAACTCTAAAAGATATGTTACGTGTAGTGGTCATAGCTCTGTAACATGTTCTTTCCAAAAATAATATACAGTATGTTAAATGATAAATTTAAAGTTTGGTCAACTTTATTGAATTCATTGCAAGTCAAGCAAAAATCTGTAAGATGTTCAGTACTGTGTAAATATCAGCAAAAAATCAGCAAACATCTTTTTATTTAGCTATTCTTTAGTCAGAAAAAAAAGAAACACACCAGAACCATATTTGAAGTATACATCTTAATTATTTTTTTTTACATAAACCAAATCATAAGAATCTTTTGAAATTCCATTACATACCTAATTAAGGGAATACAGCATCCTGTAGCCCTTTTTGCCCTGGCTGTATATGTTTAAAAACATCACCCACAAAAGTTACTCTAGTGTGAAAAATTGTTTAGGAGACAGAGTAGAGGAGGAGTCTCAAACAGACAGTGTTAAACAATTTAATGTGGTGCCCAGACACATTCCTAGCATCTGTTCAGGCCTGCACAAGCGCCTATCAGATGGCCAGCACTGTGTCTTTAAATGTGCTGGTCTGGTCATGTCTGCTGAATAATGTCATGCCGCCTGCCTGGCACTGCTTGTATCCCCTGGAAATGATCTGCAATCAACAGGGACAATCCGGAAACAAGCCACACAGGAGGAGAAAAACACTTTGGGGCTAGCTATGGGGCATTCATACTGTATATAGGATGGCTATGGGGCCATACTATTGTTTATGGTGCTGTGGTGCCATACTGTATACAGGGGCTGTGTGGGCTTTATAATATATGTAAGGATCTCCAAGGCTATCATATTGTACATAGTGGCTGTTGGGTCTCATACGGTACATAGGGGGATAAAAGGCATCATACTGTATATAGGGGGCGATAGGACCATCATATTGCATATAGGGGGACTACCGGGATAGCATACTTTATATAGTGGATGTGGTGAATTCATATTGTATATAGAGGAGCTGTGGGGGCATTATTGTCACGCAAGGTATGGGGAAGACTAAGTGCAACACAAAGGGATGAGAGTAAGGAAGCTAGGACAATAGGGAAAGGGGGAGTGGAGACCTCCTAGGCTGATCTGATATCACCCTCGCTCCCCTATCGTCCGTGTATTGGCTCCTCACCAATAGAACTACACAAGAACCTAAAACCCTGCATTTCCCTAGAGCTAGGCCCTTGCTAGGGAAGGTGGGGATGAGCACTAGTCAGTCCCCACTAACAACTAAAGACAACAAGGTAGACAGACACGGGGGAAAGTAACTTAGCTTGAGTCGACTTCAGAGAGATTACACACACGTCCTCTTTGCACCAGAGGAGGAAATAAGCAGAGAGCACTCGCTCCAAGCTTTCACAAGGAAACATGTGAATATCACCTGCTCCTCCCTCTAGCAACAGCAAGTATTTAAACACTCAGGCCTGTGTGTCAATTAGCCGGAGGGAGGAAGCCGCTGGGTCCTAGAGTGAGACCGCTAAGAAGGTGTCTGTAATGCCAAACAAAGAGATCTTCTGCAACTAACTGCAGGGCGACTGTCACTTCTGACACACCCATGACAATTATACTGTGTATGGGGGCTGTGGGGCCATCATACTGTACATAAGGGGACTTTGTGACAATTATATTGTATATAGAGGCTGTGGGATCATTAAACTCTAAGGATGCTATGTGGCCAACTTACTGTATATAGGGTGCTGTAGTGCCATCATATTGTATACTGTATATAATGGGGCCATCATTTTATATAGGTGATTCAAACTATGCGAGAAGCTGTACGGGTCATCATACTGTATAGAGTGGCTATGAGGCTATCATGCTGTATATAGGGAAGCTATGTGGCAAAAATACTGTATTTAGATGAGCATTATAATGTATCTAGGGAGCCATGTGGCATCCTATAGGGGTGTAGGGATGCCATCATATTGTATATAGGGATTGTGGGGGATTCATAGTGTATGTATTGAGCTGTGGGGCTATTAAATTATATATATTTTGGAATTTAGCGGTCTCATGCTGTAGATATGTCGCCTCAGCCTAAATGTAGCAATTCGGAATGTGTTCTATCATGATTTTGCTAAGTGTCCTTGGACCCCATTTTAGTTTGATACATCTGTAATAGAGGGATGCAGCTTTAGTTTTCTATGCAATGTTTCATTGAAACCACATGATTGGAGGGAGAGTAGCAGAAAAGTGGAGACTGGTTGTCTAGCCCTACACAATAGCAAACATGTAGACAAATGAGCATTTACATTTACCAGAAAAGGTAAACGCTGAAATATGCCATCATGCTTGTCTACTTTGGAGACATTGAGTCTTTCATTACTTTAATGGCATACATAATTATGGTAAATATTTGAGCAATTAAAAAAATACATATGTCCTTCTAGTTCAAATAGGCAAATAGGGAAAGGAAACCTGACCAGGAAGAGGTAACTTAAAACTGTAGGTTCCTACTTCCAATCCAGGAGTAGGTATAAAAGCCAATTAATTAATTCCTGTCCCCAATGTTCATCAGCTTGGATCAATATTTTAAATGGTATTAGGACTATACAAGGTTTTCAGCTGTCCATGGGATAGATGATAAGCTACTGATTACTGGGGCTTGATCAATGATGCCCTCAATGAATGCCAAAACAGGGCACTTGTGTCTCCAGCTTGAATGGAGAAAGAGCAGTGGTCGCACGTGCACACTGCTGCTCCATTTAAATTTTATGGGACTGGGGGAGGAAAATGTTAAATTAGGGTAGAAAAGCACATGTACGATTGTTCCTTCATTAAGTTGGGGAACATAAGTTTCTCCTTTTGGCAGTTGGTGGAGGACTCAATTGTTGGACCCCCTCAGATGTAGTATTTATAACCTATTCTGTGTCCATGTTTAACCCTTTCAACAATGACTCTAAACACAGTAAGGCCCCCTTCACATGTCTGCTTAAAAAAACATACATGTGAGACAGCCCGTTTTATTATCCGTCTGGTTTTCTGTTGACCGTCTGTGTGTATATATGTACCGTCTGTGTGACACGTGCTGGAATAGAATGCAGAATAGAAATTACAGATTTTTAAGTGCTGTGCAAAGATAATAGATAGATAGTTAGCTTTTAGTGCTTTCTATTAAGCCACAGAAATAAATAATTAAATGATAAAAACAACTTGGGCTCCGCAATATTTTTTGAAACCAGCAAAGGTAAAGCAGACAGTTGAGAGCTGATATCAGGCTGGGAAGGTCCATGCTTATTGTGCCCTTTCCAGTCTAAAAATACCAGCCCGCAGCCACCCCAGAAGTGGAGCATCACATGAGATGCTCCTTTTCTGGCTCTTCGTCTTCGGTCTTCCCTATTGCCCTGGTGCGTTGATAATCGGGATAATAGTTTTTGGGGTTGATTTCAGCTGTGAATTTCCCAAAAACACAACTGGCATCAAACCCTGGTGTTAGTAATGGAGAGGTGTCTATCAGACACCCCATTACTAACCCAGTAATAAAAAAACACACACACAACAATTCCTGACACTTTCCCTCATTCACTGCTTTATTTAAAAAGGAAAAAAATCCCACGCAGGTCTGCTGTAGTCCACCTGGAAATGCGCCAGAATTGGTGCATCTCATGTGATATGCCACTTCTGGGAGGCTGTGGGTTGATATTTTTAGACTGGGAAGGGCCCAGTAACCATGGACCTTCCCAGACTGATAATATAAGCTCACAGCTGTCTGCTTTACCTTTGCTGGTTATCAAATTGGTGGGACCCCACGTCGTTTTTTTTCATTTACCGTATTTTTCAGACTATAACGCGCATCAGACCATAAGATGCACCCCAAATCTTAGGTAGGAAATAGGAAAAAAATATTTTTTATAAGATGGGGATCCATCTTATATTCTGAATAGGTATCTTACCTGGGGGGCGGTGGAGCGAGGGTCACATGAGGCAGGGTCCTTCAGGAAGCCGGTGGTGGTGGAGCAGGATCACAGGGCCCTCCATTCCCTCCCTCAGGAACCCAGCAGCTGAAGAAGACGTGAGATGCTGCGGGGCTGGGATCTCTCTGGGGCTGGTGTCTGGCTAGGGCCAGTGCCTGTGTCTGGCTGGGGCCTGTTCCTGTGCCTGGCTGGGACCTGTGCCTGGCTGGGAGCTGTGCTGGGCGGGGCTTAGGCCTGGCTGGGGCCTAGCCTGCCATGCCGATGCTGGAGCCGGCGTTGGGCTATGAGCTGCGTGGCAGAGCGGCGTGCGTGACTTTCCGGTGGCCGCGGCCATCTTCCTGAAGCTGTGATCTACAGGAAAATATCTGTGTATGCGCCGGCTCAGGCGGCCATTTTCCTGTAGATCACGGCTTCAGGAAGATGGCCACGGCCATCGGAAATCCGCGCACGGATCCCTGCCTCTCTGCCGACAGCTGCCGCCGCGTTCCTGTAGAAGGGAGGTAACGGGGGACCCTGTGATCCCACTCCACCACCACCGCAAATCCTGGTACTTTCGGACTATAAGGCGCACCTCCATTTTCCTCTCAAATTTGGGGGGAAAAAGTGCGTCTTATGGTCCGAAAAATACGGTACTTCTTTATGTGGCTTAATAGAATGTACTACAAGCTATCTAACTATTTATCTATTATCTTTGTACAAATCTGTAATTTCTATTCTACATTCTATTCTGGTATGTGTCACATGGATGTCATCCCTGTGTGGCATGTGCTTTACAAAGACCCATAGACTTTTTTGTGTCCGTGTGATCCGTGCTGCCAGTGTGAAAATACGGACATGTGCAGCCCCGTACATTATAATGGGTGTTCGTGTGTACGTGTCTCCGATATGTGTGCAGGGTGCCTTATAGAGGGGTTTATGCTCTTTCGTTTTGGCTGGGCCCCTCTTAAAGTAATATATTGTTTTCCCTAATATCAGTTCTTGAAGTATTGTATATCTGATGGTAACAATTTTTATAATATTTATGACATTTATTTCCTCTAGAATTAGATCTATCTCTATAGCTTATGATTATCTTTTCAACTCCAGGCTATGTTTTTCCACCATTCATTCATTTTCTCTTTCATTATGAAAGTGAGTTATCTCATATCTAGTCCAAGAATTTTGAGGATAAGTTTGGTGATGTGCTAAACTGCATTTTGGATGTTTATTTATGTAAAAAGTCACTTAATATTAATGATGCATGTTGTAAAATCTTTTGTATGATAGCCGCACTTATAAAGCTGGTTGGTTTAAGTTAACATAGTGGTGGAATACACAGAGGGAAGAGTGGAAATATTCAATCTGTTAGATTGAATATTGTATTTGGCGTTGGAGATTGTTGTTTACCTTTAATAAATCAATTAACATTTAATGCCTTTACTGATACTGAAAAACATTTATTTTTGTCAAGGAGTATCTGGAACAGAATTTAAAGATTCAATGTACAACTGATTTGTCTACAATAATAAAACATTTAGCTTGCTAAACAGGAAACACAATGTCCTATAAAAACTCAAGAGTCCTTAAAATTCTCCCTTAGGTTTACTTTGAATAAAGCAAAAATTAGCGTATTGGTTTTCGTGAATATGAAAGCAAAAAAATGCAATTACAGTGTCTGAGCTTAATAGAACGAGGATGACTTTAATAGCACTAATCTTTTACTCCTCTGCACTCCAATAAAGGACAAGTATATCCATATAATACCCTAGTGTGTTTTGTTTTTAATTTTAGATTTGCATGCTGTGTTTTCTTTATTGTTGTTATTTAGAAACCTCACTCGCATAGTTACAAGGCAGAATGCCCTTTAAAAATGTCCCCATAAAACCTTTAGGTTGCAATTCTTGCTAATTCTCCATCTTCATATTTATTTCATTATGTGCGTGTCTATTTCTTCTAAAAGACTCTCCTTTGTAATAAGGGAGGGCAAATCTGAATCACATCCATTACTGCTTTGCAGAATTAAACACAAAGGGGTTCTAGAAGAGGATAAATGACGGCTAATCGCTGCAAAGAATACAACAAAACACATGACAAACTCAGGAAGGTCTGATGTGAAGTTAAATTGTATGTCATGTGGTTTACATTTAATGGTCACCTCAGCTGAAGAAGTATCATTTCCAAACCCAAGGCTAATCACAACCTAAATTATATTGCAAAGGGAAGCAACACCACTTCATTATTTCCTGTAATTGTAGAATTCTAATTAAAGATGTTATTATTATTTATGCATAAAAGCCCTAAACTAGCATTTGGGTGTTGCTGCTGAGAAAGACACAATGACAAGTGGTGATGACTTTTGAGTTTGGACAGATAATTCCAGTGGGTCTTGCAGTGCTCCCTGTTAAAACTTACCAAGTAATCATGTGAAGGAAAATCTATACAATTTCTGGAAAAGATCAGTTCCAACATAATAATTTTGAAACAAAACATTATATTTTTAAAGGAAAGTGATAATCAAAAAATGACCTATTGTTTAACTATTTCCAGTGTGCTTGTTCAGTAACGGGGATAAATGGCCTGGACTTGAACTGGTTAAATCAGGTTTTGTTTTATAGAGTAACTAAACTTTTGCATTTTTTTAGAACAATTTTGACAAGCATGGAAAGTTATCAATTTTGCAAATCGCCTCATTAGGGAATTTGTCCTCATATCTGTATAAAATATTGCATTTAAGTGGTTTCTAAACCCCTGCTTTTCCCCAGTCTATTTGCCAGCCTTAGCCTTCAGCTGCATTGATATCAGAAAGTACTCATTTGGAGTACAGATGATTGCAGTGAAAGAGTCAGCAATAAAGTTGGGCGGATTAATAAGTAGGACTTTTGTCCATCGCCCAGGTCAGTAGTCTCTGACCAGTGTCATCAATGCATCACACTGCAATGATGACTTCATGCTGGCCCGGGTAATTATGGTGTGAGGAAATCCTGAAAGGTAAGAGATTTGTCCAGTGGCCAGAGACTAGTGACCTGGTCGATGGCCCGTAGTCTCACGAATCGATGAGCTCAACTCTAGTCAGCACCTGTCTCCTCCTCTGAGTATTGTACTCATCAGAACAATCTCCTGGAGCAGTTTATCCTCAAATTTAGTGAGACACAGGTACTGAGCTGACCCTTTCACTGCCATAATCTGTACTTCAAATACTGTACATTCTGATAGCAGAAAAACATTGTGAATGTTTTTTCCAATCTTAAATAATGCTAATCTTACAATTTTTACACTGGCCTATGAGGATTTTTTAGACTAACTTCCTGTTTTAAGAAATCCACATGTATGTAGCCATAATAAACAGTGTAACGCTGGTGGGTGTGGAACCACTGCGCCACGGGCCGGGCTTACCCTGGAGGGGCGTGACTAAATGTCCATCAGGTCTCCACTAAGGCCTCTGATGTTGAGGATAGGCTGAGCTGTCAGTAGACACCAGGTACCATTCCAGGGCAATCCACAGAACTGCAGCAGCTGACGAAGCGCCAGAGGCATGGGTACAATGTACAGGAGCACGAGTCAAAATCTTATTCCCACGGTCTGAGGTCAGGGCAGGCAGCACAGGTTCACAAAACAAAGCCGGAGTCATGGATGGAGAAGTCAAACTGAGCAGGTAAACAGGTCGGGTCGATAACGGGAGACAAAATACTGAGAAATGCATAAACGGGTGCTAGCAGGCTAGGAACCAATATACGGCCGAGGAATGAAGGGTGGAGATGCCTGATATATCACCTGCAGAGTGGATACAAATTCCTGCAGAGGAGGGCGGTTCTTAGAAGGCGTGGAAATTGCCAACATAACATACAGACTCTAATCCTATCTTTTGTACTGAAATGTCTGATGAGTATGTGAAAAGGTCATTGTGAACTGCAAGGGAGCAGGGTCAGGTGTGAAATCACCTAGTGTGGAAAAGGGAATTCTGTATTATCAGCTGTGTATTGAGGTGTGACTCCTGCCTCTGCTGATAAAGAGCCTGCTGAAAAATATTCCTTAAAGGACAGGAAGTATGAGTCTAAAAAAGCCCCAATGACCACTGTGAAAATTTCAAGATTACTAATTTTGTTTTTTTTTTTAATAAAGATCGTAATATGAAAAATAAAATGACAACATTTTTTCTTAAATAAATGTAATTCAAAAGTCTGAATTAAACAATGGATCGTTTTCTGATGATAGCTTCCTTTTAGAAAGAACAAATGGAGGACTACGTGGGGCCCATTATACTGTAGGGAAGGCAATGCAGGGCCCCGTTATACTGTATGAAGGACTATATGGGGCCATTATACTGTATGGAGGACTATGTGGAGGACTAAGCTGGGCCCATTATGCTGTATGGTGGACTATGCGGAGCCCATTATACCGTATGGAGCACTATGTGGGGTGCATTATAGTGTATGGAAAGAATGCAAGGCTCCGTAATACTGTATACAGGACTATGCGGAACCCATTATACTGTATAGAGCACTATGCGGGGCCCATTATACTGTACAGAGCACTATGTGGGACCCATTATACTATATGGAGCTCTATGTGGGGTCATTTTGCTGTATGGAAGGCAATGCAGGGCTCCATTATACTGTATGGAGGACTATGTGGGGCCCATTTTACTGTATAGAGCACTATGTTGGGCCCATTATATTGTATGGAGCACTATGTGAAGCGCATTATACTGTAGGGAAGGCAATGCAGGGCCCCGTTATACTGTATCAAGGACTATGTGGGGCCATTATACTGTATGGAGGACTATGTGGGGCCATTATACTGTATGAAGGACTATGTGAGGCCATGATACTCTATGGAAGACTGTGGGGCCCATTATACTGTGTGGAGGACTATGCAGGGCCCATTATACTGTATGGTGGACTATGCGGAGCCCATTATACCGTATGGAGCATTATGTGGGGTGCATTATAGTGTATGGAAAGAATGCAGGGCTCCGTAATACCTTATGGAGGACTCTGTGGGGCCATTATTCTGTAGGGAAGGCAATGTGGGGCCCATTATACTGTGTGGAGGCTATGCGGGGCCTATTATACTCTAAGGAGGACTATGTGGGGCCATTATACTGTATGGAAGACAATGTGGAGCCCATTATACTGTGTGGAAGCTATGCGGGGCCCATTCTACTCTAACGAGGACTATGTGGGGCCCATTGTACTGTATTGAGCACTATGTAGAGTGCATTATAGTGTATGGAAAGAATGCAGGGCCCTGTTATACTGTGTGAAGGACTATGTGGAGCCATTATACTGTATGGAGGACTACATGGGGCCATAATACTGTATGGAAGACTGTGGACCATTATACTGTGTGGAGGGCTATGTGGGGATTACAGTTGGAGAATCATACTGTGTTGAGATCACCATACTTTGTCGGGGAGGGGTTACAGTAGGGTCCTCATACTGTGCATGTGGAGGGTACTGTGGAGGAATTCACTGTGGGTTATCTTATTGTGTTTGGGGGGCACTTTTGTTAGCATAATACTTTATTACCTGTATTATTCAAGGTTATTTATCCTTTGTTATTACAAATTTAAATTAGGCCATATGCTTTTTACTGCTCTTACATAACATATTATTCCAATATATTATTCTACAATCTAGTAATAAAAATGCACTTGGTTCGTGGGACAACTCATTTAAGTTTGTTTCCATATGAAAAGGTTCATTGTTATATTTGATAAGGAAAAACTTCCTCAATTGTAGACATTTTTTAATAAATATCAAGGTTGTCTTGCGACTTTGTCCATGCTTATAATTTTGGCCCTCTGTGTATTTGAGTTTGACATCCCCGCTTTAGTACATGCATTTTAATTTGGTAGCATTGTTACTCTAAAAAAATAATTAATTTATGAAGTTATCTTCAGTCATGGACAAGTTCATTGTATACAATTCAGTATTATCAATGTCTTACCATTGAGCATTTTATGCAACATTTCCTTGTTTATTGCAACCTTATAATATACAGTACAGACCAAAAGCTTGGACACACCTTCTCATTTAAAGATTTTTCTGTATTTTCATGACTATGAAAATTGTACATTCACACCGAAGGCATCAAAACTATGAATTAACACATGTGGAATTATATACTTAACAAAAAAGTGTGAAACAACTGAAAATTTGTCTTATATTCTAGGTTCTTCAAAGTAGCCATCTTTTGCTTTGATGACTGCTTTGCACACTCTTGGCATTCTCTTGATGAGCTTCAAGAGGTAGTCACCGGAAATGATCTTCCAACAATCTTGAAGGAGTTCCCAGAGATGCTTAGCACTTGTTGGCCCTTTTGCCTTCACTCTGCGGTCCAGCTCACCCCAAACCATCTCGATTGGGTTCAGGTCTGGTGACTGTGGAGGCCAGGTCATCTGGCGTAGCACCCCATCACTCTCCTTTTTGGTCAAATAGCCCTTACACAGCCTGGAGGTGTGTTTGGGATCATTGTCCTGTTGAAAACTAAATGATGGTCCAACTAGACGCAAACCGGATGGAATAGCATGCCACTGCAAGATGCTGTGGTAGCCATGCTGGTTCAGTATGTCTTCAATTTTGAATAAATCCCCAACAGTGTCACCAGCAAAGCACCCCCACGCCATCACACCTCCTCCTCCAAGCTTCACGGTGGGAACCAGGCATGTAGAGTCCATCCGTTCACCTTTTCTGCGTCGCACAAAGACACGGAGGTTGGAACCAAAGATCTCAAATTTGGACTCATCAGACCAAAGCACAGATTTTCACTGGTCTATTGTCCATTGCTTGTGTTCTTTAGCAAAAACAAGTCTCTTCTGCTTGTTGCCTGTCCTTAGCAGTGGTTTTCTAGCAGCTATTTTACCATGAAGGCCTGCTGCACAAAGTCTCCTCTTAACAGTTGTTGAAGAGATGTGTCTGCTACTAGAACTCTGTGTGGCATTGACCTGGTTTCTAAACTGAGCTGCTGTTAACCTGGGATTTCTGAGGTTGGTGACTCGGATAAACTTATCCTCAGAAGCAGAGGTGACTCTTGGTCTTCCTTTCCTGGGGCAATCCTCATGTGAGCCAGTTTCTTTGTAGCGCTTGATGGTTTTTGCAACTTTTGCAACTTCACTTGGGGACACTTTCAAAGTTTTCCCAATTTTTCGGACTGACTAACCTTCATTTCTTAAAGTAATGATGACCACTCGTTTTTCTTTACTTAGCTGGTTTTTTGCCATAATACAAATTCTAACAGTCTATTCAGTAGGACTATCAGCTGTGTATCCACCAGACTTCTGCACAACACAACTGATGGTCCCAACCCCATTTATAAGGGAAGAAATCCCACTTATTAAACCTGACAGGGCACACCTGTGAAGTGAAAACCATTTCTGGTGACTACCTCTTGAAGCTCATCAAGAGAATGCCAAGAGTGTACAAAGCAGTCATCAAAGCAAAAGGTGGCTACTTTGAAGAACCTAGAATATAAGACATATTTTCAGTTGTTTCACACTTTTTTGTTAAGTATATAATTCCACATGTGTTAATTCATAGTTTTGATGCCTTCAGTGTGAATGTACAATTTTCAAAGTCATGAAAATACAGAATAATCTTTAAATGAGAAGGTGTGTCCCAACTTTTGGTCTGTACTGTATGTCTACCTAATAGATGCAATATAAATTCTTGAATTTACCTACTTAATATAAAACTTGAGAGATAAGGGGTGACAAGTACCACACTGCAAATATACATGATTGGAACTGTTTTTTTAACACAGCGGTAAAGACCATTTAATAAGAGAAAGTTAAATTAAATGATCACTGTTGTCTCAACAAATTGTGCATAAATCAATAATATAATCAAATATAGAAACTTTCTAATATAAGCTCTGAAAGAAATATGCTTTTTTTTTTTACTTATGAGCCATTTCTACTACTTAACCTTCCTTCTGAACTTGTGATACACTGTTAAAAACTGCAAAAATTTGTCTTGGACAAAAGAAGACAACTGACAGCTGCCTAATGAAGTACATAGAAAAGGGAAAAGAGGAACAGAGAGATACACAGAGATGTTGCTGCTATCTAGTAAGTGTTTATATTTCACAAAGTGCTGGGTTCATAGCTACTCAGCTCAGTACTGCTTTATAATTTCCTCTATGGTGCTGCTTCTGAACAAATGCTACATAGTCACTAGAGCAGAAACAACTTATGACTTTGTGTGCAATGTATGGGAGATATCATAGCAGCTAGTATCCACCCACTATCTCACAGACACCTGACTGACTGCATCTATAAAAGAAAAATCGGAAAATATGAAGGATGCCAGACCTATAATGTGCAGAATTAATATTGTATCCCTCATGTACCCAAATGACAGCTTACTCTGAAAAGCAAGGGCTCAGTGTAGGGTAGATATTTTTATCCAGGAGAATTATAACGACACTGTTATTTTTAAGGACACTGTTTTAGGATTTGCTGCATAGGACCACAGAAGATGGAAGTCTGCAGAGACGAGCTGTAAATGTGAAAAGTCATCACTGTGTCTGGAAAAGATGGAGAAGAAAAGAATGAGAACGATTCCAATCAGAGAAGATGTCTCTGATAAGGTACCTGTATGTAAATGCCTGTTTGTGATACTGCCTGTCATCAGTACTGTGGTCCCTGAATGGTCTGCAGTCTGATGATGTCCTTACTTTTGTTAACGACATACTGGGATTTGTAAGTTCATGCAAAACAATTGTATATGAGGCTGCCTGGCATTGCAATGATCACTGTACTAAGCTTGGTGATGCATTCCCATACTGAGGATGATGCTGGTGTTGTATTTATGTACTGATGGTGAGATGGTGATTTTGGTGATGTATACATGTACTGATGGTGGTTCTGGTGATGTATTCATGTGCTGATGGTAGTCCTAGTGATGTATTTCTGTACTGATGGGGTGTTCCGGTGATGTATTCCTGTTCTGTTATTGGTTCTGATCTTGTACACATGTAACAATCCATAACTTGTCAGATTACGTGATATATAGCCATGTTAATAAAGTGTAGTTCTGTCTGACAAGTTAAAGGTTACTACGTTTGTATTTATGCTAGAAGCATTAACCCCTTTCTGTCGTGATCCCTATGGCCTGATACTTATTGACCAGGGACGTATGGATACGTCTCGGCGATTTTGTGCGCGCGATCGCCGCTGGGTGTCAGCCGATTCTGCCCGCACTACTCCCAGCAATCGCAGCATTTAGCGTGCAGGCAAAGGGAAGAAAGGCCCTCTGCCTTTGGATCGGAGACCCCGCGACGTCATCGCGGGGTCCCGATCGTTGCCATGATGACCTGATATCATCATGACGACATCCAGGTCACCAGAGCTAGGAAAGTTGGCAGATCATGCGCAGTGCATGATCTGGCAACTGTGTGTCAGTGCAAACCTGACAGTTTGCATAGCATAGGAATACTCCTGCATCCTTATGCTATACAAGCGATCAGCCTGTAATTAGTGAAAGGCCCATAGTGGGACAAAGTGTAAAAGTGAAAAAAATTGTAAAAATATTTTTTAAAAAAAATCACAAAATAATAATTAAAAAAATAAAAATATATTGTACCTATAAATTAAATCATTTGATGAAAAAAAAAAAAAAAGTACACATATTTGATATCGACACGTCCAGAGTGACATGACCTATAAAACTGTCCCACTAGTTAACCCCTTCAGTGAACACCGTAAAAAAATAAATAAAAACAAGGCAAAAAAACGATGCTTTATCATCATACCGCTGAACGAAAGGTGGAATAAAACGCAATCAAAAAGACGAATGTAAATAAAAATGGTACCACTGAAAACTTCATCTTGTTCCACAAAAAACAAGCCACCATACAGCTCCATAAGCGGAAAAATAAAAAAGTTACAGCTTTCAGAATAAAGCAATGCAAAAAAATAGTTTTTATTGTGTAAAAGTACCAAAACATAAAAAAAAGCTATGCAATTGTACTGACTTGAAGAATAAAGTTGCCTTATCAATTTCACCACACGCAAAACGGCATAAGAAAAAGAGAAAAAATTCCTGAATTGCTGGTTTTTGTTCATTGTGCCTCCCAAAAATCAGAATAGAAAGAGATCAAAAAATGTCACATGCCCGAAAATGGTACCACTAAAAACGTCAACTCATCCCGCAAAAAATAAGCCCTCACATGACTCTGTCTGCCAAAATATGTCAAAATTATAGCTCTCAAAATATGTCAATACATAAACTAGTTTTTGCAATAAAAGCGTCTTTTAGTGTGTGACAGCAGCCAAACATAAAAACCCGATATAAATCTGGTATCACTATAATCGCGCAGACCGAAGAATAAAGTCGCATAATAACTTATACCGCACGAGGAGCTGCGTAAAAAATAACTAAAACCAATTCTTCACCTGCTTTTGATTTGTTTATTCTGCCTCCCAAAGATCGCAGTAAGGCTCAGTGCACATTTATCCTGCGCTCTACGCTGAGCGCTTACACCGGGATTTCTGTGTAAATCTATGAAATACGTGATTCAGACTGAACCCCCTGAGGAAAATTCCTTATAATGAAGCAGATGGAGGCACTGTGGACCCTGTCTGGCCAATGATCTGTCGGCGTCCATATTTTTATTAGGCATGCATAAAAGTGCCGTTGCCCACAGTTTTGTGCACTTCTGAAAAGGACAACGCTGGACAGACGCCAGACGGAGTCCAGAGTAACTCTGCAGCCTCATTATAGTGAATGGATCCCTCGGATCCAAAATGTTATGTAAAATGTTCTCAACAAAAGCTTCAACTCAATCCACTAAAAAAAGCAAGTCCTCACTCAGGTCTGTCATCTATTATTGGAAATATAGGGGGTTTCCACATTACTGGAAGCACAAAGGCTCTGGAAAAACACCATGGCTCATCGCCCCCCAAAAGAAATTGAGCAAATTCTGCACTCCCAAATCCAAATGCCCCCTCCCTTCTAAGCTCCAGTGTGTGCCAAAACCACAGTTAGCATCCACGTTTGGCATTTCTGTAGCAATGAGAGCCTGCCTAATTTACAAGTGTGTGTCTCCACAAGCATGAGCTGGGCACAACGTACTGGTCACTACAACGGCAGTTTGCAATTTTCATTCAGCAACATCCGCTGCTGCTTGTTTCTGGAAAAGACCCATGGAGTCAAAATCGTCACTATACCTGTAAATAAATTCCCAAAGGGGTATAATTTCCAAAATGGGGTCACTTTAGGGGGGATTCTGCTATGCTAGCACTTAGGGGCTCTGTATATTGAGTCCGCATACTATTCTAGAAAAATCTGCTCTTCAGGAGGCAAATAGCGCTTCGTCCCTCCCGAGTCTCACCGTATGGCTAAGCAGTACTGTACAGCCACATATGATGTATTTCTACATTCAGCAGAAATTGTGGGACAAATTTTGATGCCATTTTTACCCATTTCCAAAATTTTGGTGGTAAAAATGTATTTTTTTTCTTCACTGTCCAATGGTATAAAATTCTGTGATCCACCTGTGGTGTGAATATGGTCACTGCATCTCTAGATGAATTCATTGAGAGGTATAGTTTGTAAAATGGGGTCTGCTGTTCTGGTACCTCAGGAGCCCTGCCAATGTTATATGGCACCCTCAAACCAGTCCAGCAAAATCCAAACTCCAATATGGTGCTTCTTTCCTTCTGAGCTTTGCTCTGTGCATCAAAAGTAGTTTTTGACCACATATGGGGCATCGGCGTGCATAGGAAAAATTGCACAACAAATTTTGGGTCCATTTTCTCCTGCTTTCCTTGTAAAAATGAAAAACAACATTTGTGTGGGAAAATATATTTTTTTCATTTTTACAGATCTACCTTGTAAAATTCTGTGAAGCACCTGGGGGTTCAACGTGCTCACCACACATCTAAATATATTCCTTGAGGGGTATTGTTTCTAAAGTGGGGTCACTTGTGGGGGTTTTCCACTGTTTAGGCACATCAGGGGCTCTCCAAACACGATATGACTCCCGCAGACTATTCCATTAAATTCTACATTCCAAAATGTCACTCCTTCCTTTCTGAGCCCTGCCATGTGCCCAAACAATAGTTTTACCCCCCATATGGGGTATCTGCGTGATCAGGACAAATTGCACAACAGATTTTGGGGTCCATTTTCTCTTCTTACTTCTTTGAAAATTTAAAATTCTGGGCTAAAAAACATTGTTGTGGGAAAAATTGGATTTTTTTATTTTCACGCCTCCACGTTATAAACTTCTGTGAAGCACTTGGGGGTTCAAGGTGCTCATCTAGATAAGTTCCCTGAGGGGTCTTTTCCAAAATGGTGTCACTTGTGGGGGGTTTCTACTGTTTAGGCACATCAGGGGCTCTCCAAATGCGACATGGAATCCGCTAATTGTTCCAGCAAATTTTACATTCAAAAAGTCAAATGGCTCTCCTTCCCTTCTGAGCCCTGCCGTGCACCCAAACAGTGGTTTTCCCCCACATATGCTGTATCGGCATGCTCAGGAGAAATTTCACAATAAATTTTGGGGTCCATTTTTTCCTGTTACCCTTGCAAAAGTAAAGAAAATTTGATCTAAAGTTAAATTTTTGTGAAAAAAGTTAAATGTTCATTTTTTTCCTTCCACATTCCATTAATTCCTGTGAAGCACCTGAAGGGTTAATAAACTTCTTGAATGTGGTTTTGAGCACCTTGAGGGGTGCAGTTTTTAGAATGGTCTCACTTTCGGGTATTCTCTGTGATAAAGGCCCCTCAAAGCCACTTCGAATGTGATGTGGTCCCTAAGAAAAATGGTTTTGTAAATTTTGTTGGAAAAATTAGAAATCGCTGGTTAACTTTTAACCCTTATAACTTCCTAACAAAATAAAAATTTGGTTCCAAAATTGTGCTGATGTAAAGTAGATATGTGGGAAACGTTATTTATTAACTATTTTGTGTGACATATCTCTGATTTAAGGACATGAAAATTCAAATTTTGAAAATTGCTACATTTTCACCAAATTTTCGATTTTTTTCACAAATAAACGCCAGTCATATCAGAATTAGTGGGATCTGTTGAAGCGTTCCAGAGTTTCAAAATTTTCGCCAAATTTCTGTTTTTTTAACAAATAAACGCAAGTGATATCGAAGAAATTTTACTACAATCATGAAGTACAATATGTCACGAAAAAACAATCTCAGAATCAGGGGCATCTGTTGAAGCGTTCCAGAGTAATTACCTCATAAACTGACAATGGTCAGAATTGTAAAAATTGGCCTGGTCATTAATGTGCAAACAATCTTCGGGGGTAAAGAAGTTAAAGGGGTTTTCCAGGTTTGTGATGAAAGTCTGCAGTCAGTCTACGTGATTGCAGACTTCTGAATTCTAGCAGTGCACACACTACCTGCTGTCAGAATTCTCTGGTGTTGGCGAGAACGTGGAGGTCATGTAACTGTAAGTATACGATTTGCATACATGCGGTCATGTGGCTAATAGATGTGTGCTGCTTCAATGCTCAACTCACTTGTATTTAGCAAAGTTCAGCACATCTAGTCGGAATGTGGCCTGAAGTATGCAAATCACTTTTTGCTGGCACAGAAGTATCCTGACAGCGTGCAGTGTGTGGTCTGCAAGGATTCAAAAGTTTGCAGTCACATAGAGTGACTGCAGACTTTCATCACAGACCTGGACAACACCTTTAATTATAACATTAAGCACTTTAGCATACCCAATCTTAACAACATGTAGTATACTCACTGTCAGGATTCGGCTCTGCTTGCCATTTCCAGCAGTCATCACATGACCACTCATATGCAATTTTCATACTTACACTTGCAAGATAACTAGTTTATCTATCTCTCTTTCTCTCTCAGTGAAGCTGGGGCTGTAGTATTTCACTGAACATTGAAAGAATTATGAAGAGCAGCTCATCAGCACGTAACTGTTAGTGAGCAAATCGCATATAAGAGGTCACCTGATGACTACTGTGATGAACCTGTAGCCGCCATCTTGGTAATGATAAATCATATCCAGGGATGGCCACACTTCAGCAGCCCCCACCCTTGGGACCTTCTGTTAAAACGTCAACTAGATAGTTTCCCCCCATCCAGGCTCCTGTAAGATAAGAAGCCTACTTAACACTTGAATGCTAGGAGCTTCAAAGACTTCGAGAGGAAACACAGCCAGCAGGGGGGGGTGCTTCGTCTATCTGTACCTGACCATTTGTCCCATAGGACTAGTTTCTTTGTCTGTCACAAGCATGGAGGCATAAGATATAGAAACATGAAAAGTACACGCATGTTGCGTGGGATGGGCCAATAAAAAAATATCACGGTGTCCCGGAGCCATTGCGCACACAAGCCTCCGCGGTAGACGTTTGTACGTGCTCTGGAAGCCAAGATATAGCGCTGAGCCATTCCTGAGGACCGTATGGTATCATAATTGATATCAAAAGGTCGGTTACGGCGGCCCGAATCCGTGGGAACCCCTGTGGGTATCCTGAGACCATCCCAGAAGAAGTTATTGGGTTCCTTAGAATTTGGGCTTCTGATCGAAGTTAGACCTGAGGGTGGAGACTGAGTCAGCTGACCTCACCAGCAGTGGGCGGGACAGGGCAGGTAAGATAGCAGGACAGACAAGAGACAAGTCAGTTTTTGACCCAAGAGTGGTGTGCTGAACATCTGAGCACCAGCTGAGGCCACCAAGGGGAGGAGCAGTTTGACCATGCGGTGGTAGGCCTCAGCCTGTAACAAAGAACCGTGCCTGCGATCGCAGAATCCTCTCCCTGCGTCACAAGAAAATCAAGAAACCGGTAACTGATATGCTGTGGTGATTCTGTGTGTTGTATTCCATTGTTGTATAGTTTAGCCTGACCTTATACCTGTGTATATTTAGTTGTATATCGTGTATCTAGTGTATTATTATAATCAATTACCTCAAGTAATTGTGGGCCTGCCTTTTATTCTGCATAACGAACGCACGTCCGTGTGAGCTCGGCTCAAGCCAAAAACGCTACCCAGGGTTGGTTCCTGACCCGATATAGGCCCATTCACGGACTGGGCGTATATCTAAAATAGGGACTGGTGGCAGCATACCAACTGGGGATTGGGGAAGGCTGGTAGTGACGGTCGGAGGTTCAGATATATATATTCCTGGCGCGGCCAAGGAAGATATATATACCGCCCTCACTACAGAGGGCCCCGATACCCAGTAGGTTACAGGACAGTCTCCCTGGCGACCGCTTATCCTAGGTGCAGTTCCTTGACTGACCTGAGGCTAAGAGGGCGCTAGCGAGTTGTGCTGTGTAGTGACGTTACGGTTTAGTGACGTTGAAGGGATAACACACTACCGTGTTCCCTGCGCTGGTTGCAGCTTCCTGGCACTACTTTCTCTAGGTGCAGTACCTTGACTGACCTGAGAGGTAAGGGGGCGCCAGAGAGCTGCACCCACCGGCCGGCTTTCATCACAACTACTCAAACAGCTTAAGCTGTGTATATGACGGGGTACCTAACTGAATTCTTACCCTGGGTGTTAGAAAACATAGATCCACCTCTGCTGAAAAGTCCCTTGAAAAGACAAATACATTTTAAGCAGAATTATTAATGGCAGGAATTATGTTAACTTTTTAGATATATTAAAAAAGAATCACATTTAGGAAGAATAGTCAGTGCTTTCTTTGTTATGTAAGTGCATAAGTTATATTATTATTATTGTTATAAGTTCTAGAACCAAATAAATTATTACCTAGATTGGGATTAAAGAAACATCTAATCATAAAGAAAAGTTATAGATGCAGGTTGGTAGACAAAAAAAGTATTTTTTTTAGACTGGAAGAGTGCTAGGAGTGCCCCAAATTTTAAAATCTACTAAATGAATGTCCCCTATCTTCCTGTCTGTGCATTATTTCATTTGATAAAGCAGTCTTTTGTGCTTTAAAGCTGCTTTTCCTATAGTAAGATGAGAAGGAAACTTGTGAACATAGTCATTTATTTTAAAATAAAAAATCAAGCATCTAGACAAAAGAACACAGTTTTGCCCATTTTTGCAGCTGTGGTAAATAAGTTTAATTTAAATGAAATGCTATAATTATATCATATATAATATTGTTGTATGTTGATACTTGAATTGGTTTCTGCAGTGCATTTTCTAATCAGGCACTTCTATACAGATGAGCATTAGACATCACTCCTAGGATTTTTGACCTAGACATAAAGCATACAATTGTGGTTTACAGACTTTAATCTCCTGCTCTCCTCATAAAATCTTATGATTTGTAAAAGCAAACAGAATTATATTCTAGTCATGGCAGGAAGAACTGTGCTTTGAATTTGAAACCGCTGAAAATTTCTGAATCAAATACCCTGAGACCGACTTCAAACAATACATTGGTATACCCTTAGCAATTAGAAACAACAACCATAACCTACATGGTTCTAAAATGTAACAAAAACACCTAAACCTTCAATATACGAACTCGTAGCTTTTTATGTTGCTTTAAATGTAAAAAAGATATACTGTATATATACAGTGGTATATAGTGTGCATTAACGCTAACACGTTTTTCTTCTCAGCTGGACATCTCCACTAATCGTTCCCGTGCCACCCAGGTGTAACTCTAAATCTATAGATAGTGGGAGATTTTCTGGGATAAGATAATGGGGGCATTTGCTAACTAGCCGTGTGGTCCCGGCTTTTCCATTGCCCTTCCTGAATGGATCTAAACAGCTTTGTACATGGAAATGTGAACTGAAATCATAGAAAACTATGTACTTACTGTACATTGTGTCTCCCCTCTGTCTTGTGCTGTACTGTACAGTAATCTAGCAAACCTGACACATCTGATTTCAAGGAAGTATATGCACCATCCAACACCTATACCTGGTTTTAATCTTCAATAGGCTAATAGATGGGTAAGTAGTTACTACTTGTTTTATCTTGGTGCTCATATACCGGTTGGGCAGAAAGATGAATATCAAAATCTGGAATTAGTAGCTAGAAAGAAGAAACTGCACACCTAAAGACATGTGGAGATGCGTCAAATAGAGTTTATTAAGAGTATTTCGTATCCATTAATAACACCGCGGTAAGTAATGTATTACATAACGTTTCAGGTATAAAACCCTTCATCAGACATGTAGGCTGCAGTCACTGCACATAAGTCAGAGGAATCCAGGGTACTGGATGGGTTTCCCCCAAAAGAGGACAGCCAGGATCCATCTATATCAGACCTGCAGTATGTGTGATGGTCTATGTGATGGTTTGTGGTCTATAGGAGCTCGGTGGTTGACTCTAAAGGAATTAGCACCCATCTCATGCTACACTTATTTTTCTGGGTGTGCCAGTGCCACCCATTCGTTGGAGTTAGCTGGAGGTAGGATGATGCTTCCAGTTAGAGAGTTGCTTGAAGCTTTATGTTATAGTGTGGTGAGTGTGCGTGATGTTAGAATACTGAATGGGGGTAAACTCAGTGACGCGCCCCTGGGCCTTCGTCGCGCGGCATCACGCCCACGGGAGCTTACCCGGAGCCGGATCTGTTGAGGGTTGTAGTCTCGTGGCGGTGACCCGGTCCGTGCCCAGGGAGTCAAACTGAGCGGCGATGTATTAGCGGTAGATGTTGGACGACTACGCCACCTGTTGAATGCAGCGAAGGAGCTGCCGCTGCAGGGCAGACCGCTGAGGCCGGTGGTAGGATTGTGCAGCGTGATAGTATCACCCCCAACGGGAGGGGTATGGCCTCAGGGCAGCCGACGTGGATGATGGGGGAAGCAGGAATCACTCAGAGACGATGCGGTGTAGTTCAGGGTCTTTACTGGTGATAAAGATAGACCCTCCCGGAGTACTGGCTAGCGATCGGGGCCTGGTCAGTCTTTGAGCAGATGGGATTTCCCCTGGCCAGGCGGAGTTGTAGGCCTCCCCAACTAATTGTACTCTTCTGGCTACCTTGCTAGAGGCGGGTAAAAGTAGCCCACGTCCCTGAGTGTACCGTGTGGTGCTCACCCGTATGGCCGGTGACTCGGGGCCTTCTAGTGGCGTCCGCTCCACGACGGCGGTGCTGGTCCCACGTGTGTGACCGTGCCTTCGGGTTTCTTGGCCAGAGGACCTGAAATCCCCTGCCGGGCGGTTTCTGCTGCTGGGTAAAGATTAGTCCCCACAGCCTCGGACTCCGGGTCCGGTGATAGCTTCTCAGTCAGGGCGAGCTCTGCAGCTGCCAGCCCCTGACTCCTTATAACACTGCTCCCACAGAGCTCCTGATGTTCTTTTCCTATATCTGCTTCTCTTCTCTGTCTCTACTTCTTCTCTACACACTAACCCTGCCTCAGCCCTAGGTTTATATAGGAGAAGTTCTTCCCCTCCCAGGACTGGGCAGGAGGTGTGGCATGCATAGGATCCCTGACCAAGAGACCTCCCACCTGCTCTCAGACATAACATTGCTGTTACTGTGGAAACCAGACCCCTGGGGTGCCACATTCCCTCCTAGTGAAATTTAGTACTCCGGGACTAAACATATTTTTAGAAAAACATAAGGTATAAACAATAATAATACAATAAGAAAAACACATAAAGATGGTTACGGCGTGTCCGCAACCGGGTGCAGTTTTGAAGAAAAGCAAGGTGTCCATTTCACCAAAACAGGGAGACGTAACCAGGTAGGGGTCTGTCCTGCCCCGAGTCCTTAACAGTCTTTAGTCCATTCCTAGGTTACGCTCCAACCAATTGTACAAGGATTCCCGGTAAATCCACCAAGGACTCCTAAAAATAACTAGAAACACATAATTATTTACAAGTAACAGACAGGTGACCACAAATAAAACAATTTAAACACTTCAAATCCTCCAACGTGCGGGTAACTGGCCTCTAGTGGCCCTAGTGGACCTACGGAGCTGACTGTCTGGCCCTGAACTACAGGGTGTAGGAGCTGTCAAGGGTAAACTGGGCAGCTGTCTACGGGCTCTTTGGCTCACTAGGGGTACGGCAGGCTCACTATGAGCAGAGGGTTGATCCTCCTGTTCTGCTTGTGTGGAGTCTGCTGCCTCCTGGACCGGCTGCTCTTCCAGCTCTACCTGTTGCTCCGTAGGCACTTGGGATGCTGGTTGGAGGAACGTGAGGACGGGTACCACAACTGCACCATTGACTTGAGTCCAGGACCGAGGGAAGTCTCCGAGCACAGTACTAACCATATCTTCCCTTTCCTCTACGGGTCGAGGGTCTTCTTGGTCTCCTTCTGGGTTCCGTAGCTGTTCGGGACACTTCTTCAGGTGATCCCGGGATACAATGGCTGTGGTTTCCCCTCCGTCTTTACTGATGGTACAAACCTTTGGGTTGTCGTGGCTTGAGGGCAGTACGGTGTACGGGTCCTTCTCCCACTGGTCGTCCAACTTGTGGAGCCGTCTCTTCCTCTACAAGACCTGCTCTCCGGGTACCAGGGGAACAGCGGGAGCATACTGGTTGTAAGTTTTCTCTTGTCTTTCCCTAGCGAGACAGAGACTTCGCTCCACGCTCTCCTGTACTTTCCGGTACTGCTGCTGCCTCTCTGTGTCCCAGTCTGCTTCCGGTGAAGTGTCCTCGGGTGTCAGGACTTCCATCTCCAGGTCAACAGGTAGCTTACCAGGCCTTGCCCTCATTAGGTAAGCCGGGGTACAGTTGGTGGAACCTACAGGGATGTAGTTGTATAGGTCCACCAGGTCGGGCAGCTTCTCAGGCCACAGACTGCGTTCTTCCAGGGGCAACGTTTTCAGAAGATCCATTACCACCTGGTTCATTTTCTCACAAAGTCCATTAGTTTGCGGATGATAGGGTGTCGTCCTTATCTTCCGGCAGCCATACAGATTGCAGAATTCCTGGAAGACCTCCGCTTCAAAGGCAGGTCCCTGGTCCGTCAGCACTTGGTCCGGGTACCCGTGTGGACGGCAGAAGTGCTGCTGGAAGGCTCTCGCTGCTGTTTGAGCTGTTAAGTCCTTAACGGGGACGACAACCAAGAACCGGGAGTAATGATCCACAAAACGCGTAGACGTAGCCACTTCTGCTTGGGGTCAGTTTTACATGATCCAAGGCTACCAGTTCCAACGGCTGCTTGGTGACGATGGACTGAAAGGGGGTCTTCTGGCTGGCACGGTCCTTCCTTCTCAGGTTGCACGGGCCACAGTCTCTGCACCACCTCTCGATGTTTCCTCTCATGCCTACCCAGTGGAACCGCCCGCGCAGCAGGAACTCCAGCTTCTTCCATCCGAAGTGTCCAGCCCCGTCGTGGTATGCCTCCATCACCATGGCTGCGTCTCTTCGTGGCACCACTACTTGCCAGATTAGTTCATGCGTCCGGGAGTTAACCATTCTGCGGCACAACTTCCCCTTGTAAAGGAACAGTCGACTCTTCTCAGCCCACCGTTGTTTGGCTTCCTCCGGAGCGTCTGGGTCAAGGTGAGCCTCTGGCCGAGTCAGCATCTCCTTCACCAGTCGGACAGCAGGGTCACTGTCTTGCGTTTCCTCCCAGTTGTAGTGAGGCAAAGGGTTAAACGTAGCGGCTTGCTTACTCCTTACCCGATGGGAATACTGGATAGTCCCATGACGGTGGAACGCGGGGAGTTCGACTTCTTCCAGTCCCTCTGGATCTTCTCCTACGTCCGGTAGGTTTGGCATCCTGGACAAGGCGTCCGCGTTGGTATTGGAGCGTCCTGCCCGGTATTTGATTGTGAACTCGTAGTTGGACAGACGGGCCATCCATCTCTGCTCTAGGGCACCGAGTCTTGCCGTGTCCAGGTGTGTCAACGGGTTGTTATCCGTGTACACGGTGAACCGGGAAGAAGCGAGGTAGTGCTTAAAGCGTTCGGTGACTGCCCACACCACTGCCAGGAACTCTAGCTTAAATGAGCTGTAATTCTCAGGGTTTCTTTCGGTGGGTCGCAGTTTTCGACTGGCGTAAGCGATTACTCGTTCTTTCCCCTGCTGGATCTGGGACAGTACGGCTCCTAGCCCGATGTTACTTGCGTCGGTGTAGAGGATAAAGGGCTGGCTGTAATCAGGGTACGCCAGGATTTCATCCCCCGTGAGGGCCATCTTCAGCTGGCGGAAGGACTCTTCTTCTAACTTCTCCCATTTGAAGGGCGGCTTCTGGTTCTTGGCCTTCCGGGACTGGCCTATCAGGAGGTCCTGCATAGGAGCTGCCTTTTTGGTGAAACCGGGGATGAATCTGCGGTAATAGCCTACCAACCCGAGGAACTGCCGCACTTCCTTTACACTGGAGGGACTTGGCCATTCCTTAATTGCGGTGATCTTATCAGGGTCGGGAGCCACTCCGTCAGCACTCACCACGTGTCCCAGGTACTGCACCTTTGGTTTTAGGAGGTGACACTTGGAGGGTTTTACCTTTAGGCCGTAGTTTGCCAGAGCTTCGAACACTTCCGCCAGGTGTTTCAGGTGGTCCTCATAAGTCTTGGAATATACGATGACATCGTCCAGGTACAACAGGACCGTCTCGAAGTTTCTGTGGCCCAGACAGCACTCCATTAATCGTTGAAAGGTTCCTGGTGCGTTACAGAGTCCGAACGGCATGCAGGTAAACTCGCTAAGTCCCATCGGGGTGGTGAATGCGGTCTTCTCCCGGTCCGCCTCTGCTACAGGAACCTGCCAGTACCCGCTAGTGAGATCCAAGGTAGAGAAGAAGTTAGCAGATCTTAAAGCAGCCAAAGACTCCTCTATCCTTGGTAAGGGGTACGCATCCTTGTGTGTGATACGGTTGATTTTCCGGTAATCTACACACATCCTCATGGTGTTGTCTTTCTTTTTGACTAAGACTAGTGGAGCTGCCCAGGGGCTACAGCTATCCCTGATCACCCCAGCCTCCTTCATGTCCCTAAGCATCCCCTTGGCGTGTTGGTAGTGTGCAGGGGGTACGGGTCGATACCTCTCTTTTATGGGAAGATGGTCTCCCGTGGGGATGTGGTGTTCTACCCCCTTGACTCGCCCGAAGTCTAACGGGTGTTTACTAAACACTCTCTCGTACTCTTGAACCACCCGATAGACTCCCTGTCTCTGGTGTGAGGGAGTGGAGTCAGTACCCAAATGTAGTTGCTGACACCAGTCCTCCATTGTTTCCTTAGAGCCGTTACTTTCCTCCGGGGAAGATGGAGGCAAGGGTTCTACGGACTGTATGGAATTTTGATTGATGGTATACAATTTGGCTAGCGTGGCATACCGGGGCAGGTACACTTCCCTCTTCCCGATATTTATTATGCGAACGGGCACCCTCCCATGGCGTACATTGACCACCCCCCGTGCTGTCAAAATGGTGGGCCTACTGTCTGAGTAAACTGGTTCTACCATTGCCTGGTAATCTCTACCTCTCAGACCAATAGCTGCCCGGCACCAAATCATCATTTCACTTTTTGGGGGCATGGCAATAGGGAAAGGGTCACACATTCTTACGCTACCAATCTCACCACCGGAGAGTTCTATCTGTTGCCGTCGCATCAGTGCCCGGATCTCTTTCTGGAGCACTCGCTGCTGGCCGGAGCTGGCGTTCTTGGCAACCTGCTGTAAAAGGAAAATCACCTCTGCAAGACAATTTTCAATTACATTAGCTCCTAGAGTTATCTTTGGGTGACTCTCGTGCTTGTCAATGTCTACAATGATCAGTCCCTGTGCCGCCAGTTCAACTCTACCGATTTTAATGGTCACCTCTTTAAATCCAATCTGTGGCACGGGCTGACCATTGCTGGCGATGATGCTCAAATCGTCGTCAGGGTAGCGGGTGATATCCGAGTCATTCCAGTACTGCTTGAAGAGCACGTACGGGATAGTGGTAACCTGTGACCCGGTGTCCAGTAGGGCACTCATAGGGATGCCATCCAGTACCACAGGCAAGACTGGACGTCCTCCCACATATTTGTCGCGCCAGTTCGATGGGCCTGATGATCTTTTTCCTGGGGTTTGGCCCTCTACCCCAGGTTGTGCCAGTTTAAAGGACAGTACCTTGCCATATGTCCGGGTTGATTGCAGCGGCGGCAGATGGGTTGTCCGTCCTCGTTGTATCGGTCGCTGGGTCTTCCTCTGGCCGGTGGGGTCCTCCTTGGTCGACGCCACGGGATGTCCTCCGGTCCGGATGCCAGCTGGATCTTCCCTGGAGTGGAAACCTGTAAAGACTGCACAGTTCAGGTTAGCGCGGCAACGCTTTTAGCTAGCTCTTGGACCTGATGGTGCAAGTCTGGAGCCGGGTCATTGTTCAAAGCCTGCGCATCAGCTCCCACAGGCCCTGCCGACAAGTGCGCCGCCTCCTGGTGGTAAGTGGTAGTGGGGCGTCTGTGGGTCACAACGCCACCTGGTGCCGGTTCTCGGAGCACCCGGATGGCTCTGTCCTTGAACTGTGCAAATCCCAGATGAGGGTCCTGTAAGGCCATTGCCCGCAACTGGGTTCGGTGGGCATTGCAATATAAACCCTCTATAAATTGTTCAGTCAACAGCCTGTCCTCGTCTCCCACGCCGTCAGGGTCGGTCTGCTTAATGGCTCTCAGGGCCTCTTGTAGGTTCAGGGCATAGTCCCTTATACTCTCGTGTGCTCGCTGCTTGCACCCGTAGAATCTAAGCTTGATCTCGGCTGAGGTGCGGGTATCAAAGGTGTCCCTCAGCCGGGTTAGTATCCCTGCAACAGTCCTCCCCCCAGGTGGCCAGGACTTTACCTCCCTTTGGGCTGCCCCGGTTAATTGGGCCACCAGGATGCTCACTTTTTGCTCTTCTGTGAGGGGATACACCTGGAAGAGGCTATCCAGCTTTTCTCTAAAGTCATGCAGGGTATGTGACTCCCCTGAGTACTGGGGTAGCCAGGCCGCTCCCGGGATATAGGGCATGGTGAAAGGCATGACTGCAGCAGCGGTGGCGCTGGCGGGGGTTGAGGCAGTGAAGCTCTCCTCCGTATCCGACATCTTCCTCCCCCCTAGTGGACCGTGGCCTACCTTGCGATGATCCTCTTCCGTAGGCCGCGGCTCCGCAGTGGATCGTCAGGGTTGAGGACCTTCCGTCGCGCTCCTGTGACGTCGGCGTCTGCTGGGCTCCTTCCAGGACCTTACGCAACGTCCGGACGTGAGGCGGGGCTTCAGTTCTCGCGCGCTTTCGGAGTCCACGCCCCTCTTCTTCCCGCGCGGCGTCTTCAAGATGACGTCCAACGGCGGGAAAACTCCACGGATGGCGGGAAGAAGGCAGAAGATGGCGCCGGATGGCGGGAAAACTTCACGGATGGCGGGAAGAAGGTAGAAGATGGCGCCGGATGGCGGGAAACCTCCACGGATGGCGGGAATCTTCACCACTGGTAAGTTTGAACAGTCTTTTTCAGGCACGCAGTACCCGGTGGTTGCGGGCACGAAATCCTGCCGACTACGCCAAAAGTTGACGCGCCCCTGGGCCTTCGTCGCGCGGCATCGCGCGCACGGGAGCTTACCCGGAGCTGGATCTGTTGAGGGTTGTAGTCTCGTGGCGGTGACCCGGTCCGTGCCCAGGGAGTCAAACTGAGCGGCGATGTATTAGCGGTAGATGTTGGACGACTACGCCACCCGTTGAATGCAGCGAAGGAGCTGCCGCTGCAGGGCAGACCGCTGAGGCCGGTGGTAGGATTGTGCAGCGTGATAGTATCACCCCCAACGGGAGGGGTATGGCCTCAGGGCAGCCGACGTGGATGATGGGGGAAGCAGGAATCACTCAGAGACGATGCGGTGTAGTTCAGGGTCTTTACTGGTGATAAAGATAGACCCTCCCGGAGTACTGGCTAGCGATCGGGGCCTGGTCAGTCTTTGAGCAGATGGGATTTCCCCTGGCCAGGCGGAGTTGTAGGCCTCCCCAACTAATTGTACTCTTCTGGCTACCTTGCTAGAGGCGGGTAAAAGTAGCCCACGTCCCTGAGTGTACCGTGTGGTGCTCACCCGTATGGCCGGTGACTCGGGGCCTTCTAGTGGCGTCCGCTCCACGACGGCGGTGCTGGTCCCACGTGTGTGACCGTGCCTTCGGGTTTCTTGGCCAGAGGACCTGAAATCCCCTGCCGGGCGGTTTCTGCTGCTGGGTAAAGATTAGTCCCCACAGACTCGGACTCCGGGTCCGGTGATAGCTTCTCAGTCAGGGCGAGCTCTGCAGCTGCCAGCCCCTGACTCCTTATAACACTGCTCCCACAGAGCTCCTGATGTTCTTTTCCTATATCTGCTTCTCTTCTCTGTCTCTACTTCTTCTCTACACACTAACCCTGCCTCAGCCCTAGGTTTATATAGGAGAAGTTCTTCCCCTCCCAGGACTGGGCAGGAGGTGTGGCATGCATAGGATCCCTGACCAAGAGACCTCCCACCTGCTCTCAGACATAACATTGCTGTTACTGTGGAAACCAGACCCCTGGGGTGCCACATCAGCACCTATGGATGTAAGTATGTAAGCATCCTGCGTCTAAGCGAGGGTGCACAAAGTCTCTGTGCTTTTTGTGGGGAAGCTTTGGCTGTCTTTACACCAGGCTCTGGGGGTCACTACTATGTGGTGAGGGGGTGCTGAATATGGCTCATAACCATCTCTCAGAACTGAATGTGGCTCTGGTGGTAAGAAAGGTTGGTGACCACTGAGATAAAGGAATGAACTATTTATGTATTACTGCATACTACATATAGGTCTATATAACAGAGTTATTCATGTTATTTGTAGCATAACATATGATCCTGTGGTGATGCATCAAGCAATAGGTTTTGTAAGATGTCTAGGTACTAAACAGTCTAACAGTACAGCAAGTAAAACTGGCGCTTGGGTGATGGATCCTGTGCCTAGCATCCAGCTACAAAGACCATTTGGGAGCAGCATTGTGGCCTGCAGTCAGATAGACAGTTGCTCTTAGCCAATCAGCAGCATGAGTGTGTGGGGGGGTCCTGCAATACTAATTGATTGACAGCAGCAGACATGGCTTTACTCACAATGTTTCACCCCAAATATCATTCAGCACTGGGGGCATCCACACAGATTTTGATTATGGGTGCTGGATAGTAGGAGTTGAATATTTTCTGGGCATGATATAGATGTCCTGGCTTAAAGTGTTCTAGAATTTATTCATTTTTATACTTTATCACATTTTACCTGTGTAAGATTACTGTCATTACTGGATAATTGGAATATCATGTCATTTTATTTCTGAGATTAATATTAGCAAAGAGACAAGTCAGTTGTAGCAGTCACAACCAGTTGGCGTTCAGTTTTGGTTTGTGCACAGAGACTCTTTTTGACATCTTTTTCAGCTGCACAAAGGCTTGGTAAGTGAAAGAACACAGCAGAGGACATTTTACATTGGCTTTCCTGCAGTGAGCTGACGTACTTTCATTTATAAGACTGACATTTTTATTGATAAACGTGACTGTTTTTTTGGCCAAGTGCAAAACTGTAGTAAATCAATGATGAATCAGCCTCCAGGAAACACAGAAGCTGCTCAGACACATAGCTGCAGGTACAATACAGTCCCCTGCTGTGATACAGATGAAAGAGGCACAGTCTTTAGGGGTGTACTCAAGATAGAATAGGCAGAAGTCTTTACACACACAAGTGAATGAAAGTTTTAGTGACATATTTATACTTTTTATTCCCCTACTGTCATCATTTCTCATATTAAGATATTTTGCGGTGCCACTATAATCATTTTTGATCCCAAGCGGATTGGTTTATTAACAATAAGTGCAGTTAGATGAAGCTACATTTAGTTCACAAATGGACAATATAGTGAGACAATGTGTGGAGACAACAAGGTACAGCATGGATTTTTATCTGGAAACAGAACTGGCACTTTTATGCCCATCGGTTGACTGGTAAAGCATTCATCTGTGAGGCAATAATTGGACAGAAAAAGTGTTACCAATTAACATATGTGGCACTGAATGTTACTATTTGGCCTAAAATCTGTTCAGCTGAAGTATTGGCACAATTAATAAAGAGTTTTCCCTCCACAGCAGCGCTCCCTACGAAGAAACTGTAGCCAGCCTCATTCACTTGAATAGAGCCGGGCTGCAGTGGGTGACCCTGTGAATGGCACGTGGTGAAAAGTTATCATGGATATTTGTTTAACGTTAAGTTCCCATAATGTGTTTTTGTTCATGTTTTTGACTCTGCATTTTTTTTTGCTCTACAAAATAACACAGCGTGCTACATTTTCTGCAAATTGGATGGGATTAATAGAAATCTCATGCCCACTGTGCTTTTTTTTACTCAATATAAACTGACCTGCAGTGCGTGTTTCCAATCCGTAACATGTCAGTTTCTCATGTGAGTACACAAAATTTTATATGCAGATTTTCCCATAGAATTGTATTAGATGCGAACAATTTTGAGTGCTTTTCTGCTAAGGGAACACACTGAAATCACATCTAATCCACGCAAGCAGGGCCGATGTCATCACCCAGCACACCCGGGCAAGTGCCAGGATCCTGTGGAAGCGGGGGGGGGGCCCACTCATCGTCAGGGACACCAGCGTGCTATGGGGCCCGATGGGGGGCCCGGTGCCAGCGCCTGCGAATGGGCCCCCCGCTTGCTTGAGGCCCCGGCACTTGGAATACTTACCTCTCCCTGTTCCTCCACAGCTTTGGAGTCTTCCGTGTTTTCAGACTGTGTGACGTCTTAGGGCAGAAGGCACGATGACGTCACTACAGCATGCCCTCTGCTCTGAGAGTCACAGTGCACAGAGCCGGAAGACGGCGACTCTGAGGAGTCCAGAGCATCAGATTTTTTTTTTTTTTTTAATGGAACATTATATCGGGCCCATTATATATGGAGCAATATATGGGGCCCATTCTGTATGAAGCACTAGTATGAAGCACTATATGGGGCCCATTAGTCTGTGTGGAGCATTATAAGGGGCCCATTATACTGTATAGAGCATTATATTGGGCCCATTATACTGTATGGAGCATTATATAGGGTCCATTATTCTGTATCGAGCATTATATAGGGTCCATTATTCTGTATGGAGCAATATATGGGGTCCATTATTTTGTATGGAGCAATATATGGGCTCCATTATTCTGTATGGAGCAATATATGGGCTCCATTATTCTGTATGGAGCAATATATGGGGCTCATTATATTGTATGAAGAACTATGTGATGCCCATAATACTGTATAGAGGACTATGTGGTGCCCATAATACTCTATGGAGGACTATGTGATGCCCATAATACTGTATGGAGGACTATTTGGTGCCCATAATACTGTATGGAGGACTATACTGTCTGGTCTAAAATGAAAACTTTTGAATCTCCCCAGGACACGCACTGTGTGCTGCGAGGATTCGCTGGTTTCTGAGCTATTGTAGAATTTACAATGGCTATCACTCATGTAATGTAATATTTCTCTGCTGTATCTGTGCATCATGAATCGTGGTATGTGTTAAAGGGGCCCACTGAGACTATTTCACCTGGGACCCACAAAAACCTAGACCCGACTTTGCATACAAGTAACCTAATTTAGCTAATTGGTGCATAAAATATGCAACATCAAAAACTCACCAAATGCTCATTGTGCGTACATAGTCTTAAACAGACTTATTAACAGGTAATCCAGAATTTTTGTGCAAATCATGCAAATCAACTTCATAGGTTTCCTTTCCTGACTATCAAACAGTCTGAAATGGCGAAACGTACCTGCGCATTTTACTACATTTTTTTGCAAATGTCTCAAGTGATACATGTTTTTTAATCTTGACTTTGATATGCCAGTCTAAATGTGAGCCATAGTTTTCTTCAAAAAACATTGCTCACCTGTCTACAGATTGTTTGTGGTATTGCATTTCAGCCCCATTAATGTCAATGGAGCTAACCTGCAATAACATACACAACTCTTAGGAGATATGTTTTTTAATCCTGTACAACTTATTTAAAAAAAGAAGAGATTTGGAAATCTGTACCTATATTTGTTTACTTTAGATCTATATTGCAGCTTCAAAATGTATGCAAAAACACTAGAGATGAGCCGAAAAATGTGCGTACCCAGTTTCGCCCTCTAGTCCTCTGTTACAGAATCATTTTGCTCATTTCTAAAAACCGAACAAATGTACAGTTTCCAAAGAAGGCCTTACTATATTCTTGCAATCAACCAAGAGTTTCTTCATTTGACTCATTATTTCCCATTTTTTTCCAAATATTATATATCCTTCCAGGCATCCAGTATTATGAGGAATGATATTATAGTCAAATCAACATTTAATTATTATTCACCTGTCCCAGGAACAAGCACCTGGTCTGGTTTCCTTGCCCTATGTCCATCTCCCTTTGCAGTAGTCGACACTAGGTTTTTCAGGCAACCAGGTGAACTTCTCAGCCTTCATCAGCCTACCATAGACTTTTTAGGTGTAGTTCTGTCAGAGGTCAGGTGCTTGGGTATTACAAATAATATTGTCCACAGTTGCCTCAACTATGTCAGATTTCATCTACTTCACTTGATTGAGCTTCAACTAGGTGTTTATTGTCTCCACTTCTACTCCTGATGTCCATACTACAACCAGTATTATTTCCAAGAACAGTCCAACTTACTAGGCGTTGTCTACACCAACCTCTTTGCATGAAAGTTACCAACTTTTCTCAGTGACTGTACACACCTGGCCTCTGCCATCAAAGTAACACATTTCTTCAAGCATTTCTGCAGTTTTCATTTACTTCTTTGTTACATTGCTGAAATTAACCATTGTCCTGCTAAATTGTACCAGACTGCATTAACTTCTCTGTTTCATTGCTGCTATTATCCATTTGCCTGCTTGAAGATACCAGACAGCATTTACTTCTATGTTGCATTGATGCTATTAACTATTGCCCTGCAGGGAGATATGACTGCATTTATTTCTTGGGTACTCCTTTGTTTAACCATTGCCCTGCCGCAAGATACCAGACTGCATTCCTGAGATTAACTACTTTTTTGATGGAAGATATTAGTTTCTCATACAGTTACAGTTCTCATGTGTATCTACACACCTGTCTCTGCTTCATCTGTACTATATGATCCACTTGCTTATGTGCCATACTACATATCCTGCAGTACTGTCCTCGATGTCCACGTCTCCCATAAAGACTTGCTCCACTGCAACATTGCCTCTGATCCTTTCTACTCTTCCAGGTTAGATGATCCATCTCACCAAGTGAGCCCAAAACATTAGCACTGTCAAAAGGCAATGTTTATTGCTGATTTTGACATTTAGCACGACTCCTTGTTGTGTGGTTTCACATGTTCTACCAATAAAGTACAGATGTGTATAGCCATTTGTAATAAATGCTTATGTTTGTGGTTCTAAGTAACACTTCAAAAACTATGCAAGATTGTACCAAGATTGTGGAATGTATGATAGTAAGAGCTCATAGTATGCACTCACAATATTGGGGCGGAGGTCATGGCTGTTATGGGGGATTTTTAACTGGTTGTGATACATAATGATGTGAAACAATGAATACATCAGGCATACAGGTATAAAAAAGTAGTTTACAGCAAGGGGTGCAGCTCAATTGTGAAACAGATGTCTAGAGACCACTCTACTTTCACTGTTTAACTTGAGTGTTGGTGTATATGACAGCGAGAGTCCCCTGAAGTACTGAAGCAAACTGACTACATATTTATTATTGTGCTCTGATTCTGTGTGACATTTGTATCTTGTTGATATACCTTTTTTATATAACTAGTATGTACCTTTAGTATCCTTTAATACCTTGTATTTAAATTATATCTATTTACTTAGGAATTGTGTGTGAGCTTCTTTATTCTAGCAGTGCTTGAATCCACTTTCAAACAGCACCTTTACTTGATATATACTAAAAATGGTGATAATCAAAATAACATTTTTTCCACTATTTTCACCTTTTGTCTCAATGAATTTCTGGAGCTACATCCATTTATTTGTGTACTTTTTCAGCATGTGTTCATGTTTATAACGTATTTCATTGGATTTCCTTAAGGATAACACATCTCACTTTCCTCTTATACTTTAATGCTTTTATACATTTCTTGCTAAGTCTACCAAGTGTGAATATGTCTTCGCACAATAGCCCATAACCTGAATATAGTTCCCAGAAGGCATTGCAGAAGTAGTCATCTGACTAATTGTAGCTGAGGATTCATTTGCAGCTAAGTGCATTTTTATATTAGGAGACACTGTAAAAACATAATAATAACACTATAATGGTGTATGTATAGTCAGATAATGTTGTTGACCTTTCTGTTCTTGTTCGTAATGAAAATATATATTTTCTAGCAACTCTGGCACAAATGTTACGATGAATCGAAATGAATTAGCAAAGCCGGTAAATTCGACAGAGGCAGCTGAGATAAAATGGTAACTTGTGGAGGACAAATCTTATAATGGAAGCGAGCCTGCGTGTATAGTTCCTGTAACACAGGCGATCAGATCATCGCAGCTTCTAGTCTCTCATGGAGACTATTGAAGCCTGTGTAAAGTAAAAAAAAAGTTTTTAAAAATATTTAAAAAAAATAAAAAATCAAATATACACATTTTTTGTATCGCCGCCTTCAGAATCGCTCAATCTATGAATAAATATAAAGAATTAATTAATCTGTAAACTGCGTAACGAGAAAAATAATCAAAATGCCAGAATTTCGTTTTTTTCCGTCGCCCCGACATTGCAATAAGATGCAATAACAGGCGGTCAAAAGATTGTACCTACCCCAAAATGGTATCAATAAAAACGTCAGCTCCGGAAAATGGAGACTTTCTTTTGCAAACTTTGGATTTTTTTTCACCACTTAAATAAAAAAGAACCTATAGATGTTTGGTATCTGTGAACTTATAATGACCTGGAGAATAATATTGGCAGGTCAGTTTTAGCATTTAGTGAACATGGTAAAAAAAAAAATTGTGAAATTGCACATTTTTTGGAATTTCACCGCACTTTGAATTTTTTTCTCATTTTCCAGTACATGATATGGTAAAACCAATGGTGTCATTCAAAAGTACAACTCGTCGCGCAAAAAACAAACCCTCACCTGGCCATACTGACAGAAAAATAAAAAGTTATGGCTCTGGGAAGAAGGGGAGCAAAACACGAAAAACCAAAAAACCAAAAACCCAAGGTGGGAAAGGGGTTAAGAGATCAATAATGCAGTTTTGGGGTGGAAATGTAAACCTTTTTTGAAAAATAGGAGTTATACACCTGTGAGTCTCTGTCATTTCATTCAGTGCCATCAGGGAAGCGAGGGACTAATTGCCAGGCACAGAGCAACTCAGCCTAAGGCCAACTCACATGGCAGTGATTTTTCATGTGTGCTGACTCTGTCTTTTACCTCCGTTTTTGGTTTGTTTGTACTGTTTACTAGAGATGAGCGGTGTTCGACTCGAACTGTTCGCCAATCTCAAATTCGAGCTGTTTTGGGCGGTGTTCGAGCCGTTCGGCGAACACGAACGATTTGAAAAAAATTCGGCTGTTCGAGGTTATGTTCGATAACTGTTCGTCCACCAAAATCATAACTGGATTTTTTCTCAGTAATGCTGAAAATTAATGTTAATACGCAGTTTGAGTGTACAGCGGGGCGGGGAGAGGGGCAGGGGATGGCTCTCTGCAGAAATAATGAAGATCTCCATTTTTTTTTCTCTTCCCCGCATTTACAGTGGGGCGGTGCAGTCTGTCAGCCTATCAGCAGCGCACACACGGAGCGAACTGCTTTTTTTCACACAAGCAAGGGCATGTGTCATTGGCAGTGTATGTCACATGTCCTTGCCCTAAAAGACCCAGCCATTTTCCCCGTCGCCACCATTTTGTCACTGCTGCAGCTGCGTGTTAGACGGCACCGCTGTTGCTGTGTGCGCTATACTTTGTTAATTTCAAGCCAATTTTCGCACAAATCTACAGATAGCTTGGGAGTAGAGAAGAGTTGTGATTGCAGTCCTTTTAAGGACTAGGTTACATCATTTCCTACGACTTTTATCAGGCAGGTCTGTGCTCTTAAATAGATAGGTTGGGAGTAAAGACTAATTGTAATTGCAGTCCTTTTCAGGGCTAGGTTACATCAGTTCCTATCACTTTTTGCCAGGCAGGTCTGTGCCAGTGCTGTGCAAGTTTTTTTCACAGCATTTGGCTAAATCTAGCAAAGCAAATCCTTTTTGGCCTATTGCAGAGTGTGTTAGTTAGTGGAGTAGCCTATCTGTGTTGCAAGCTACACCACCTGTGTATAGAATACAAATTTTTTTACTGCACCTAGTGAAGTAAAACCTTTTGGGCATAGCATCATTCTATTAGTCCATCTATACTAACCTCCACCAGGTTGCAAATTCAATATAATTTTTTTCTGCATCGAGCTCTGAAAAAATATTTCGGCTTCTAGCAGTGTGTGGGACTTGTTCTATTAGTCCATCTATACTGACCTCCATCAGGTTGCAAATTCAATATAATTTTTTTCTGCATCTAGCTCTGAAAAATTATTTCAGCTTGTAGCAGTGTGTGGGACTTGTTCTATTAGTCCATCTATACTGACCGCCATCAAGTTGCCAATTCAATATAATTTTTTTATGCATCTAGCTCTGAAAAAATATTTCGGCTTCTAGCAGTGTGTAGGACTTGTTCTATTAGTCCATCTATACTAACCTCCATGAGGTTGCAAATTCAATATAATTTTTTTCTGCATCGAGCTCAGAAAAAATATTTAGGCTTCTAGCAGTGTGTGGGACTTGTTCTATTAGTCCATCTATACTAACCTCCATCAGGTTGCAAATTCAATATAATTTTTGACTGCATCTAACCCAGCCAATACTTTTGGGCTAATACCACAGTTTGGCCACTCAGCTCTGCTCGGTTCCCATCCATTGTTTTTTGTGCAAACAACTCCAGTGTTGTGAATTAGTTAACCACCAAAATGAGTAGAAAAAGGCCTGCTGCTGGTGGAAAGGGGAATAGGCGTGTTGGGAAGGGAAAAAAAGGTTGTGTCCGTGGGGTAGGTGTTAAAGCAACAGTAACATCTGCAGAAGAAAGACCATCTTCCAGCAAAACTAAAATGTCTACTTCTTTTAGCGGACAATATGATAAGATCCCTTTCTTACGGCCACGCCAATCGCTACAAATTCCAGATGAGGCTCAAAAACAGCAGGTGCTTCAACGGATATCAAGTGCTCCTTTAAGTGGGCTCTCCTCCACCTCAACTTCAACATCACAAATACTCCAGTCCTCAGAGGTGTCACCCCAATCGCACTTGCTTCCTCACAGCTCCCAAGTCTCCAGCTGCCCGTCTGAGTATGGGGTAGAACAGATGGTTGAGTCTGCAGAGCTGTTTACTCATACTATAGCCTGGGAATCAGAGGTCGGCTCCAGAGCTTCTGTGAATCCAGAAGAGGAAATGATCTGCACTGATGCCCAGAATCTTTATGAGTCGGATCCAGGACCAGACGCAGAAGGTTCTGACCATAATGTAGACCCTCGTTCCCAAACTGTAACTCCTGTTGGTGGAGACAATGAGGAAGACGATGATGAGACTCAAATACCTGATTGGAGCGACAACTTTAGTTTTTTGTCAGGGCAGGAACAGGTTGGCTCTGATAATGACGGGTGTGATAACACACAGGGTGATGATGATGAGGTTGGAGATCCCACTTACTGTCAACCCACAGTCAGCCAAGAGATGAGGTCAGCAGAGGAGGTGGAGGAGGATGCTAGTGACGATGAGGTCAGGTTGCGCCTTCCTGGACAAAGACGTAGTACTGGAAGCACGTCAACAACTGCATCCTCAAACACAACTGTGCCTCTGACCACAAGTCATGGTGGCTCTTCAGGTTGCATGGGTGCTAAGCCTTGCATAGCCTGGGCATTTTTTCAGATCGATAAAGATGACCCAACTCGTGTTATCTGTAACATTTGTCAGCAAAAGCTAAGTAGAGGCCAAAAAATACATAGTTTGAGTACTTCATGCATGAACCGGCACATGGACATGAAGCATAAATTACAGTGGGAAGCTCACTGTGCTACAATGTGGCCTAGCCGGCCGGGCCAACCGCCATCTGCCACATCTTGTGCATCCGCGGCCTCTTCATCCTCTGTGACTGGGGGGACAGCAGTCACACCTGTTTTGGGACGCAGACCTGCCACCTCTTTACCCGCAACAGCCAGCGTGATTGGCAGGTCATCATTTTCTTTGGAGGTGGAAACACCAGCTGGTGTTCAGCGCTGTCCAACATCGATAGCACCACCTTGGGATCAAGGCAACCTAACATGTCCGCCTGCATCTTCCTCACAGACCGGCAGTTTGCCGGGGACACCCTTCTCAACCCCGTCTAAGCACAACAGCCAGCCCTCGGTCCCTCAGATGTGGACAAGTAAAAGACCATTTCCTCCTAGCCATGAGAAAGCTAAGAGGTTGAATTTCACCATCTGCAAGCTCTTGGCTACAGAAATGCTTCCTTTCCGCCTGGTGGACACAGAGGATTTTCGAGACCTTATGTCCGTCGCAGTGCCCCAGTACCAGATGCCCAGTCGGCACTACTTCTCAAAGAAAGGTGTGCCTGCGCTCCACCAGCATGTCGCACACAACATCACCGCTTCTTTGAGAAACTCTGTGTGTGATAGGGTGCATTTCACCACAGACACTTGGACGAGTAGGCATGGACAGGGGCGTTACATGTCGCTGACTGGACACTGGGTAACTATGGTGACAGCAGGTCAAGGGGCTGCTGTCCATGTCTTGTCGTCCCCACGAGTTGTGCGTCAATCCTCTTTATCTCAAAGTTCCTCCACTGCTTCTGCCTCCTCAACCTCCTCTCGGTCCTCCACCTGCACCCAAAGCCTGTCTGGTCATGCCACAAGCTTTCTAACTGCGCAGAAGGGATCCTGCACACCTCCTTACTATGCTGGCAGCAGGGCTCAACGTCATCAGGCGGTTTTTATTTTGAAATGTCTGGGAAATGTGAGTTACACAGCTGAGGAGTTGTGGTCAGCTCTGGAGAACCAGTTTCATGAATGGTTGTCTCCACTGGACCTGAAACCAGGGAAGGCTGTGTGCGACAATGCTGCAAACCTGGGTGCGGCCCTTCGCCGGGGCAATGTCACACACGTGCCTTGTATGGCTCACGTGTTGAACCTGGTTGTCCAGCAATTTTTAGCCCACTATCCCGGAATAGATGGCCTTCTGCAGAGGGCACGGTCGCTGTGTGCTCACTTCCGCTGTTCGCATCCCGCAGCTCAGCGACTTACATCTCTACAGAAGTCATTGGGCCTGCCACTTCACCGGCTAAAATGCGATGTGCTTACCCGGTGGAATTCAACTCTGCACATGTTGCAGCGACTGTGGCAACACCGACAAGCCCTGGTGCAATACGTTCTGACGTATAGCCTGGGCCAACGAGATCCAGAGGTGGGGCAAATCACGCTGGAGGAGTGGTCTCAGATCAGGGACCTATGCACCCTTCTGCACAGTTTTGAAATGGCGACGAAGATGTTTAGTGCTGACGATGCCATTATCAGCATGACTATTCCGGTGATTTACATGCTGGAGCACATGTTAAACAGAATTCAGAGTCAGGTGGTGGCAAAAGAGGAGGTGGAGGAAGTAGAGGAGGAGGAGTTGTATGCGGAAGGGCTAACATCTGCAAGGTCCAGACGGTCGGCAGCACCAAGGCGGCAGGCATGTGAGGGTGGGGGAGATGGTTTTACCAGGGCGCATGGTAGCAGCCAAACTAGTGAGGAAGGTGCAGGAGCCCAGGAAGAAGTGGAGGACGAACTGATGGAAGACTCATCAGATGAGGGAGACCTTGATCACATTTCTGTTGTGCGAGGTTCTGGGAAGAGGGCAGAGGAAGGAAGCATGATTGTTACCTCGCCACCAACACAACAATGACTTGGTGCTCCTGGATGCGCAAGACACATGAGTGCCTTCTTGCTGCACTACCTGCAACATGACCCTCAAATTGTGAGAATTAGAAATAATCCTCACTACTAGGTTGCCACACTGTTAGATCCCCGGTACAAAAGTAAATTTGCAGAAATTATTCCTGCCATAGAAAGGGATGCACGCATGCAGGAGTATCAGCAGAGACTGTTGCAGAATCTTACATGTGCTTTTCCACAAAACACCAGTGGTGCACGTAGTGAATCTCACAGTTCCAACTTGCCAACCGTGGGACCGTCGAGTGTTCAGCACTCAAACCGTAACAGAAACACAGTATCTGCTGGTAACATCAATTTTGCGGAATCATTTCACCACTTTTTTAGCCCATCCTTTGCAAGGCCACAGGAGACAAGAAGTCTGACACATAGTCAACGCCTAGAGACGATGGTATCGGAGTATCTCCAAGTAAACATTGAAGCCAGGACTGTGTCACTGGACCCTTGCTCTTTTTGGGCTTCCAATCTGGATAAATGGCCGGAGCTCGCCACTTACGCCTTGGAGATCTTGTCATGCCTTGCAGCCAGCGTTCTGTCTGAACGTGTGTTCAGCGCTGCTGGTGGTGTGCTGACAGATAAGCGCACGCGGCTCTCCACTGATAATGTAGACAGACTCACGTTCATAAAGATGAACAAATCATGGATCCGAAACGACTTTTCTACCCCTGTGTCATCCTGGGGAGAGTAAAAGCTTGATGATTTGTTAAAATCACCTCACCAACAGTTTTAAGCTTTAAAATTACTAATCATGTTTATCTGTATCTTGGCTGGAAAATAATTTGGGCTTTGTAGCAGTGTGCAGTACTGATTCTATTAGGCCATCTATACTAAGCTCCACCAGATTTAAAATTACTAATCATGTTTATCTGCATCTTGGCTGGAAAATAATTTGGGCTTTGTTGCAGTGTGCAGTACTGATTCTATTAGGCCATATATACTAAGCTCCACCAGATTTAAAATTACTATTCATGTTTATCTGTATCTTGGCTGGAAAATAATTTGGGCTTTGTAGCAGTGTGCAGTACTGATTCTATTAGGCCATCTATACTAAGCTCCACCAGATTTAAAATTACTAATCATGTTTATCTGTATCTTGGCTGGAAAATAATTTGGGCTTTGTAGCAGTGTGCAGTACTGATTCTATTAGGCCATCTATACTAAGCTCCACCAGGTTTAAAATTACTAATCATGTTTATCTGTATCTTGGCTGGAAAATAATTTGGGCTTTGTAGCAATGTGCAGTACTGATTCTATTAGGCCATCTATACTAAGCTCCACCAGATTTAAAATTACTAATCATGTTTATCTGTATCTTGGCTGGAAAATAATTTGGGCTTTGTAGCAGTGTGCAGTACTGATTCTATTAAGCCATCTATACTAAGCTCCACCAGATTTAAAATTACTAATCATGTTTATCTGTATCTTGGCTGGAAAATAATTTGGGCTTTGTAGCAGTGTGCAGTACTGATTCTATTAGGCCATCTATACTAAGCTCCACCAGATTTAAAATTTCTAATCATGTTTATCTGTATCTTGGCTGGAAAATAATTTGGGCTGTGTTGCAGTGTGCAGTACTGATTCTATTAGGCCATATATACTAAGCTCCACCAGATTTAAAATTACTATTCATGTTTATCTGTATCTTGGCTGGAAAATAATTTGGGCTTTGTAGCAGTGTGCAGTACTGATTCTATTAGGCCATCTATACTAAGCTCCACCAGATTTAAAATTACTAATCATGTTTATCTGTATCTTGGCTGGAAAATAATTTGGGCTTTGTAGCAGTGTGCAGTACTGATTCTATTAGGCCATCTATACTAAGCTCCACCAGATTTAAAATTACTAATCATGTTTATCTGTATCTTGGCTGGAAAATAAGTTGGGCTTTGTAGCAGTGTGCAGTACTGATTATATTAGGCCATCTATACTAAGCGCCACCAGATTTAAAATTACTAATCATGTTTATCTGTATCTTGGCTGGAAAATAATTTGGGCTTTGTAGCAGTGTGCAGTACTGATTTTATTAAGCCATCTATACTAAGCTCCACCAGATTTAAAATTACTAATCATGTTTTTCTGTATCTTGGCTGGAAAATAATTTGGGCTTTGTAGCAGTGTGCAGTACTGATTCTATTAGGCCATCTATACTAAGCTCCACCAGATTTAAAATTACTAATCATGTTTATCTGTATCTTGGCTGGAAAATAATTTGGGCTTTGTAGCAGTTCGCAGTACTGATTCTATTAGGCCATCTATACTAAGCTCCACCAGATTTAAAATTAATAATAATTTTTAGCTGCATCTAGCCCGGAAAATAATTTTGGGTCTCCTAGATGCGCAAGACACATGAGTACCTTCTTGCTGCACTACCTGCAACATGACCCTCAGATTGTCAGAATTCAAAGTAATCCTGACTACTGGGTTACCACACTCTTAGATCCCCCACACTCTTCGATCAACCTTTTCATTTTAATAATGAACAAAAAAATGGTCATTTTTGAAATTATAAGCATTAGCAGATTATTACAAACTGAAATCAAACAGTTTTCAACTCAAAACTTTATTCTAGGTGATGTTACATTTGCACATAGGACCCCTTGTTCGAAAGGAGCTTCTGAACTCTCTCGTCCATTGAATTTGTCAGGTTTTGGATGATTTCTGCTTCAATTGTTTTGCATGAGGACAGAATACCCTCCCAGAGCTGTTGCTTAGATGTGAACTGCCTCCCGCCATCATAGACACTCCTTTTGATGATGCTCCAGAGGTTCTGAAGGGGGTTGAGGTCAGGGGAGCATGGGGGTCACACCATAAGTTTGTCCCCTTTTATGCCCATATCAGCCAGAGATGCAGATGTGTTATGTGCAGCATGAGATGGTGCATTATCATGCATGAAAATGATCTTGCTGTGGAATACACGGTTCTTCTTCTTGAACCATGGCAGGAAGTGCTGTTTGAGAAACTCCACATACATTATGGAGTTCATCTTTACCCCTTCAGGAATCCTAAAGGGGCCGACAATATCTCTCCCCATGATTTCAGCCCAAAACATTAGTCCACCTCCTCCTTGTTGGCGCTGTAGCCGTGTTTGCGTGGGGTGTCCATCAACCAGCCATCCTCCACTTCATCCATCTGGACCATCGAGCATTGCACGGCACTCATCGGTGAACAAAACAGTTTTGAAGTCAGTCTTCATGCATTGTTTGGCCCACTGGAGCCGTTTGTGCTTGTGTGCAGTGGATAGAGGAGGTCGACAGCATGGCTTACGCACAGCTGCAAACCTCTGAAGGACTCTGCATCTTGTTGTTTGGGGAACGTTGGAGGCACCAGCAGCTTCAAAATCTTGTCTGCTGCTATTACAAGGCTTTTTTTCCGCTACTCTTTTAACCTGACGTAATTGCCTGGAGGAAAGAGTCCTCAATTTTCCCTTATCAGCACGCACACGTGTTTACTGTGAATCAGCTACATACTTCTTGATTGTTCGATGATCAGGATGAAGTGTCTTGGCAATGTTGATTGTAGTCATGCCTTGACCTAAACACTCCACAATTTGTTGCTTCTCAGCAGCCGACACATCCTTTTTCTTTCCCATTTTGACAGAAAATGTAGGCTGCTTAATAATGTGGGACAGCCTTCTTAAGTAGTCTTGCCTTTCATTGGACACACCTGCCAAACTAATTAGCACAGGTGTCTGCAATTGCTTACAGTGATATAAAGAGCCCTGACACACATCACCATCAATGAGTTTAACTGACAAGCTAACAAATTCTTCCCTTATCACTCCTAAACACTTTTTGCATAATAATTTGGAACACAGTGTACATGTGCTTTTCCACAAAACACCAGTGGTTCACGTAGTGAATCTTACAGTTCTAACTTGCCAACCGTGGTCTGTATGGAGTTGTTCAATAAAGAGCCCAAAATTAAGATAACATAGACGGGAGAGGTCTCTATGAATACGAATTCCTAAGTATTTGATACCCTGTGAGGGCCAGGCAAAGGGAAAGTTGGACTGGATGGAATACTGTATGGATTTGGGGAGGGAGACATCGAGGGCCTCAGACTTCGCTGCATTGATTTTAAAATTTGACCATGTAACAAAGTGATCTATTTCAGCCACAACAGCAGGGATGGATATATGTGATTGAGTGATATATACTATGACATCATCAGCAAATGCAGAGCACTTGTACTCGGTGCCTCCCACCTCAATCCACCTAATATTGGGGTTATGGCGAATTGATGAGAGCAGGTGCTCCGTCACTAGGATGTATAAGAGAGGGGACAGAGGACATCCCTGCCTTGTTCCATTGGTGATTATGAAAGGTGATGAAAATGTTCCATTTATCTTCAGCCTAGGTGACGTATTGCGATACAGGGCATTGATTTTGCCTATAAAAGGGTCCCCTAGACCCCTACCCCAAGCTTTTTAAGGGAATAATATATGGCGTGCCAGGAGACTCCATGGAGTGCTTTCTCAGCATCCAACGAGAGTATCTAATTACAAATTTTTTACTGCATCTAGCCCAGGAAATACTTTGTGCCTAGCAGCAGTGTCTACTAGTCAGCGGATTATCCCAGCTGTTAAGCCAGCTACACCACCTGTAGTTTGGACACTTAATTTTTTCAAAGGAAATGGTTCGGGCTCCCGGGACACTCAGTGAAGAGCATCGGGGAGACACCCCAAGGCATAGGGGCTGGGACTGGCAGTAGGATGCCTTGCGGTGGACACCCGAGCTCGATCCTTATAAAAGCTTTTTAACTGCAGCAGCTTTAGTGGACGCTACTGAAGCTGGAATTACGCGGCTGCTGGCATGAGACTTGCCCTCCAATAGATCCTTGTAAAAGGATTTAAAGTGTATTCATTCAAATTACAGAGACAATTTAAATTAAAAAGCTTAGACCTGCCTCCACCACAGGGGGGCTCGCTCGACCCACCAGCGGACAGGCACCAGTATTGGGAGAGGGGGGCTGGCCGTCAGGGTCCACCGCAGCTCTGGCACAAACCCGGCGACACGGAGGTCGCACGGGCAGGAACGGACTGGCCGTGTCGGCTTCGCACTTTTTTGGTTTTAGAAGGGCATGACATGCCTATATCTGTGTCTCCCCTTCCTTTTACTCCTCCACCTCTTTTCTTTTCGCATGACTATATGTACTTGTCACTTTTCCATGTGTTAATTGTGTCTTCTGAGCAGTTTGTCAGCTTTTGGACACCTTTGAAGGTGTTTTCTATGTATTTCTATGCGTTTTTGTTTGCCTGCCATTGGTTTTAATGGTGTTCAAAGGTGTTCGACGAACATTTCTGCGAACATACGGGTGTTTGACGAACCGAACCGAACTCGAACACTACAGGGGTGGCTCAACACTTCTGTTTACCATCCGTCTGTCATCCATTTTTCTTATATGCTGATGTAGGTTGCCCCAGCTTCTCCTAGCAACCAGTCTTGTAGAACCCTCCTGTTAGTTTTTTCTATTTTGCTGGTCACATGACTTTTTGCCTATATAATCCAGCTCCACCCTCCTGGCCTTGCTGGACTTCAGTGTTTCATTTACTCTTAAGCTAGCCAGGTGCCTTGTACCTTACTCTGTAGTTTGCTTGGTCTTTTGACCACTAGTATTTCTGTTTGTTTGTTTGTCTTTGCTCTGCTACAATTTCTGCTAGGAGGTGTCCAACTATATCCCAGTCCTTAGTTCTTGAGGGATCCCTCCCTTATATCTATAGGTCTGCGTTCAGACTAGCGGAGGACTTAGGCGGGTCTGTTCACAAGGAACAGGTCCCCCGCTGCATCATAGGGAATCAGCTTAGGAAAACTGTCCCTACAATAGGACTATCTTTCCTTAGTGTTTGTAGCAGTTCATAACAGTAAGTCCAGCCTAAAAATAAAACACTCTAAGGAAAGAAATCCTGATTTCAGCATGGTGTCGGTTCAGGAGTTAGCTCAACGCCTGCAGGGACTGTCTTTGGAGGTGGCCGAGCTCCAGCAGCACGTGAGTAGCTGTCCTGGAGTGCATTTTGTCGAACCGAAGGTAGGACTGCCAGATTTTTTTTATGGTAAACGGCAAGATTTTTTTTCCTTTAAAAACGCTTGTTTATTATATTTTCGTTTAAGACCCAGATCCTCGGGGAATGAATCACAGTGCATTGGGTTTATAATGTCACTTTTGCGCAAAGAACCACAGGGATGGGCCTTTTCTCTACAACCTAATGATCTGTGTTTTAGATCTGTGGAAGATTTTTTTTCTGCTATGGGGTTGTTGTATGATGATCCTGATCGAGTCTCAACTGCTGAAACTGAATTAAGACGTTTGAAGCAGGGATCAGGTGATGTGGAAAATTATTGTACATACTTCAGAAGATGGTCGGCTGAAGTGGAATGGAATGACTCAGCATTAAAATGTTTGTTTCTTGATGGTCTAGGTGAAAGGGTTAAGCCCCCGTCTCACATAGCGATATCGCTAGCGATATCGCTGCTGAGTCACGGTTTTGGTGACTCACCAGCGACCTCACCAGCGATATCGCTGTGCGTGACACTTTGCAACGATTAGGCCCCTGCTGTGAGGTCGCTGATCGCTGCAAAGTGTCCTGGACCATTTTTTGGTCGTTGGCCTCCCGCTGGCCAGCACACATCGCTGTGTGTGACCAGCGGGACCAACGATCTGGCTGGTAACTATGGTAAACAGCGGGTTACTAGGGGCACGCGCGCACTTAGTAACCCGCTGTTTACCATGGATACCACTCTGCTACGGTGCTCGGAGGCTCCCGCGCACCGTAGCAGAGTGGTATCCATGGTAAACAGCGGGTTACTAGGGGCACACGCGCACTTAGTAACCCGATGTATACCATAGTTACCAGCCTGCTCCTGCTTGCAGCAGGCTGGTAACTGGAGCAGGACATCGTGGAACGATTCTTTCCACGATATCGCTGCTCCCCTGATCGCTGGTGAGCCTGCCTGTTTGACAGCTCACCAGCGATGTATTAGAGATGCAGCAAGGATCCCTGACAGGTCGTATCGTTGTCGGGATCGCTGCTGCATCGCTTAGTGTGACGGGGCCTTTAAGGATCTGCTGATTGCCTTCCCAAAACCTGGAACCTTGCAGGAGGCAATGCAATTAGCCATACGTGTGGACAGGAGACTGCGTGCTAGGAGTAATGAAGAGAAACCTACTGCTATGGCAGCTCCTAGCTTTCAGAGGGTTTGTTCGGAGGGTGGAAAACCGATGGAGATTGGGGCGATGTCACCCCACTCTCAGGAAAAAGACCGCAGTATTGCTAAAGGATTGTGTTTTTATTGCGGTAAATCTGACCACTTTATTAAGAACTGTGTGCTTCGTTTGAACAAAGAAAAAAAAAAAGAGGTCAGTTACGCCCGCATAGCGTGTTTAAACTCAAAAGGAGTATTTCTTTCTGGATGCTGCTCATTCCAGGAGGAGTTGATTGAATTTCGGGTATTTGTGGATTGTGGTTCTACACTCAATGTGATTGATGAGGGTTTTTTTGGAAAAATTTAAATTAGAATCCAAACCTTTGTCATCTCCTATTTCTGTGGTTGCTGTTGATGGCTTTCCCTTGAAAGGTATTACTCACAAGGTTTTTGAATTTCCCCTCACCATTAATGGTATCCACCAAGAGAATTTGGATTTGTCGGTATTAAATAATTTGCCTGCTCCAGTGGTTTTGGGGCTACCTTGGTTAAAATTGCACAATCCTGTACTGGACTTGTCTTCCAATGAAATTAAGTCTTGGAGTCCATTTGTCATTTTCATCTGGTTATCATCCTGAGTCTAATGGACAGACAGAAAGAAAGAACCAGGATGTTGAACAGTTTTTGCATTGTTTTGTGGCTGACAATCAAGAGGGGTGGTCTGAGTTTCTGCCACTGGCTGAATTTGCTCTTAACAACCATACATCCTCTTCTGCTGGGTGTTCTCCTTTTTTTTGTTGTACTGGGAGACATCTGTCATTTGGGTCATTGGTATCGGCTGTGCCGGAGGAGGAGAATTTTTCCGGTGATTTGGAGAGAGTTTGGACTGATGTACGTCGTAACCTTCAAGAGGCTAACAAAAAATCCAAGAGGTACTTTGACAGGAAACGTCAAGAGATTTTGTTTACTGTTGGTGACATGGTTTGGTTGTCCTCTAGGAATCTGTGGTTGAGGATTCCTTCTAAGAAATTGGACCCGAAGTTTGTGGGTCCGTTTAAGGTGCTTCAGGTAGTTAACCAATCTGCTGTTAGGTTGGAGGTTCCTACCTCCTGGAAGATTAATCCGGTGTTTCATGTTTCCTTATTGAAAAAAGCTGATGTTTCTGATAGGGACGCCACTGTCTCTGTTCCTCCGGTGGAGGAAGACGGTGAATATGGAATTTCTCGCATTCTTAATTCTAGATGGCATAGAGGGAGATTGCAGTATCTCGTCGCTTGGAAAGGTTTCGGTCCCGAGGATAACTCCTGGGTAAGGGCGGATGATGTCTCTGCTCCTAGACTTGTCGGAGCGTTTCACAGGAGGTTTCCTGATAGACCTGGGCCTGGAGGATCCGGAGGATCCTCATAGAAGAGGGGGTACTGTTAGAACCCTCCTGTTAGTTTTTTCTATTTTGCTGGTCACATGACTTTTTGCCTATATAATCCAGCTCCGCCCTCCTGGCCTTGCTGGACTTCAGTGTTTCATTTACTCTTAAGCTAGCCAGGTGCCTTGTACCTTACTCTGTAGTTTGCTTGGTCTTTTGACCACTAGTATTTCTGTTTGTTTGTTTGTTTGTCTTTGCTCTGCTACAATTTCTGCTAGGAGGTGTCCAACTATATCCCAGTCCTTAGTTCTTGTAGGGACCCCTCCCTTATATCTATAGATCTGCGTTCAGACTAGCGGAGGACTTAGGCGGGTCTGTTCACAAGGAACAGGTCCCCCGCTGCATCGTAGGGAATCAGCTTAGTCCTATTGTAGGGACAGTTTTCCTATCTTTCCTTAGTGTTTGTAGCAGTTCATAACACAGTCAGACAAAAAATGACAGCACACAGTTGCAACTTAAATGGCATTCGTGTGCTTTCTGTTTTTTTCTTTTAACTTTTTTGTTGAAGTGGAATGTGAAGATTGATTTACTTAATAAAAATCTGCCTAAGGGCGGGTGCAGATGAGTGTATTTTAGGTCCGAATGCCATCCGACAAAACCGGATCACACTCGGACTAATGGTAGTGTATGGGGCCGTTCATATGTCTGATTTTTTGCAGACAGAGTCTCGTGTCTCCTGACTTAAATTTGACAGCTACATGGGAATATATGAAGCTGTTAAAGTTGGGAGATCTGTGGCCAGTCTCTAATTCATGGGTCCATACATAGACCATGTATTACGGACGCCTTATCATTATTGCTTCTCATCCATTTACGTATATGTAACATCCCTGGCGGCATGCTGGCATGGCTTACCACCTCCCACCATGCAAGACCGCCATCTTACCTATCAGTCCATGCTGCACACTTTGCTCCAGTACCTGCTGTGTGCATGTCTCTTGTCTGATTGCTTAGGGCGGCGCTGTTACTGCCTGATTCTTAAACTTACAGTGTGCGCAGTCCTAATGCCTCCCCAGCCTATTGCTGTGAGTCACTGGATACTTAAACCCCCTCCACCCAGTAGGAGGTGCCTGAACAACACTTTCTTTCAGTGTGTTCTGTGCAACTGAGTTGCCAGGTCCTATCCTGTATCTTGTCTGTTTCCACCACCCTGGGGGCTGTATACCCAGGCCTGTTACCTGTATCTGTGACTTCTAGCCTGTTCTGCCACCCTGGGGGCTGTATACCAAGGCCCGTTACCTGTATCTGTGACTTCTAGTCTGTTTCCGCCACCCTGGCGGCTGAGTTCCCAGGCTCGTTCCTGAATCTTGTTCTTGGTTCAGTTCCTGTCTGAACAGTGTCCTAGCCCGTTACTTGTTTGTCTCTATGTTTGAATCTTCCCTTTTCCTGCAGTGTCTGAACCTGCACCTAACTTCAACTCGTTGTCTCTGTACTTCTGTTTGTGAGTTTAGTGTCCACTCGCTACTTCATTGTAACTTCATTGTAAGTACTTGTGTGTATCTGCTCTGCTTATCTACTGTACCTGCGGTTTTGCTCTGCTCTGCTTGCCTACCGCACCTGCGGGTTTTGCTCTGCTCTGCTTGTCTACCACACCTGCGGGTTTTGCTCTGCTCTGTTTGTCTACTGCACCTGCGGGTTTTTCTCTGCTCTGTTTGTCTACAGCACTTGCGGATTTTGCTCTGCTCTGCTTGTTTACTGCACTTGCGGGTTTTGCTCTGCTCTGCTTGTCTACCGCACTTGCGGGTTTTGCTCTTCTCTGCTTGTCTACCGCACTTGCGGGTTTTGCTCTGCTCTGCTTGTCTACCGCACTTGCGGGTTTTGTTCTGCTCTGCTTGTCTACCGCACCTGCGGGTTTTGCTTTGCTCTGCTTGTCTACCGCACCTGCGGGTTTTGCTCTGCTCTACTTGTCTACTGCACTTGCGGGTTTTGCTCTGCTCTGCTCGTCTACCGCACTTGCGGGTTTTGTTCTGCTCTGCTTGTCTACCGCACCTGCGGGTTTTGCTTTGCTCTGCTCGTCTACCGCACCTGCGGGTTTTGCTCTGCTCTACTTGTCTACTGCACTTGCGGGTTTTGCTCTGCTCTGCTCGTCTACCGCACCTGTGGGTTTTGCTCTGCTCGTCTACCGCACCTGCGGGTTTTGCTCTGCTCTGCTCGTCTACCGCTCCTGTGGGTTTTGCTCTGCTCTGCTTGTCTACCGCACCTGCAGCTCTGTTCCTGTATCCCAGTCTGTACTGGTCCCTATCCTGCCTGGGTTCCTACCTGCCAGTGCCTGCCAGTACCCACCTGTCAGTATGCCAGCCTAACCTGTCTGTTCCTGCATTCCCCGGTGTGGGTCAACAGCTGTGACCGGGGTCTGACCTGGAGTAGCACCTGGTCCCTCTGCTCGGTTCCTCCCTGGTTCACGGAGTCGATTGAGCCGCTGTGCGACCTTGGTCAGATCGAGTTGATACTTAGTCACGCCCCTCCAGGCACTCCTCAGTTCATGGTCCAGTGGGATCACTAACCACACTCACGCCAGTCAGTCCGGGCGTGTGCGTATCAGTTTGCTCAGGCCATGGTCCCCGTTGCGCCTCACGGCCCTTCACTCTCTGAGACATTAGAATTTTTGTCTGGCGAATACGTGCACCAAGGAAAACAATTTTCTCAAGCTATCAGCCCTTGTTCCTGCGGATCCACCACGGTACTACGGGGATCCAAAACAAAGCCGTGCATTTGTAGAGCAATGTATGCTGCATTTCAAATTCTATGCTCACTATTTTCCAACTGATCGGGTTAAAGTAGCATTTATGATGTCCTACTTAGCGGGTGATGCCTTGAATTGGATCATGCCCCTATGGGAAGCATGGGATCCTATCGTCTCTGACCTGCAGGCCTTCCTGGTGGCCTTTCTAATGGTCTTTCATGACCCTAGCCCTGAAGCTTCTGCTAAAGCTTCCCTTCCCAATATCCTGGAGCAGTCCCGATGGGTGATGCGTGTATGTAGCCCACCAGCTCTCCCGCCTGAAGAGACAGCTGCCCACACAGAATTCACACAGGATGACAATGCTCCACAGAATACTTCTCTTCCCAACCTCAAGAGGCAGTCCAGACGTGCAAGGTGTAGAGGTAAATCGTCACGCCAGGTTCTGTCCTCCCAAAGACCTCCTGTTCCCCAGCCTGTAGAGGCAGCTACCCACACAGAATCCATGAAGAATGACCAGATTCGTCAGACAAAGCAGAGGCCGGAACTCAGTCACAAAATCGGATTGCGGTCCCGCTGCAGTTGTTTGGGACACCCTGACGGCCTTTGTCCAGCGAAGGTTGGAGAATCCTAAGACATTAGGCCTGTAGGAGAGGCTGTCCTTGGCGTTAGTGTTTCCTCTCCACAGATGACCGTGACTGTCTCCATGGCAAGTGAAGGCCTCGGATTAACCGGAAGTTTCGGGAATAAAGCCTTGAAGAGTCTATGTCTTATTCCCTTCCGACAACTCCATAATCCGGTTTGGGCATTGTCAGCGGAAGGACGAGCCCTACTCTGAAACAGTCAAAATATGTCTGTACAAATTAAGCTCCAGATTAGAGCATTACACATGAAGAAGTTCACACTCCAGGTGCTGTCTGGTTTATCCACAGGTCGTCCAGAGCCGAGAGATCTAGTGCCCGCTCAGGTCTGGAGATCCTGCATGGTGTTTCCTGGGGGACTGCTGAGGTACAAGGGGTGTCCAGTCCCCATATCTTCAGGACAGTCAGCAGAGTCTTCTTCTTCACCAGATCTGCTAGTCGCTGACTTGCTGTGCACTGAAGTCTCCGAAGGAAGGGAAGTGGAGACATTGTCCCCACACAGTCTCGACGATTGTACCAATGATCTGGCTTTAGGTACCGCCCCGCCTCGCAGACGTGTCATCTCAGAAACCAGACTGAAGTTGGTCCCTAAGCAAGGATCCTCCATCTCTAATAAATCTGGCAATAAGTCCATCGAGGCGGTGGCTACCTCCAAGTCTCTGCTCCCCTCCAACAAGGTGGAGGACTTCCAGTTGTCTCCTGAATCCTCCGGGGTGCTACCTGATAACAAATGGAGAGAGACTTTTCTGCCCCCTGTACCTGGTACTTCGCCCACTTCATCCAGTAAGCTTGGCAAAGTGTACATCAAGGCGGTGGTTACCCCCGAGTCTCTGCACCCCTCCACCCCGGTGTAGGATCTTCAGTTATCTCGTGAATCCTTTGGTGTGCTACCCGATATTAACAAATGGACAGAGACTTTCCTGTATCCTGTTCCTGGCACTTCACTCTCTTCATCTGTTGCTGAAGATGGCTCGATGGGAGGAAGCAGCCTAGTCACCAAGATGGTGAGACCAGTTTTATTTCCTCTAGTGGACAGAAGAGGTAATCTTCTTGAAGAGAAGGATCGGCCTCCAAATTCTCTGCAGAAAATCCTTGCTGGCTTGAAGAAGAGGGGCGTAAAGGGGGGGTACTGTAACATACCTGGCGGCGTGCTGGCATGGCTTACCACCTCCCACCATGCAAGACCGCCATCTTACCTATCAGTCCATGCTGCACACTTTGCTCCAGTACCTGCTGTGTGCATGTCTCTTGTCTGATTGCTTAGGGCGGCGGTGCTGTTGCTGCCTGATTTTTAAACTTACAGTGTGCGCAGTCCTAATGCCTCCCCAGCCTATTGCTGTGAGTCACTGGATACTTAAACCCCCTCCACCCAGTAGGAGGTGCATGAGCAACACTTTCTTTCAGTGTGTTCTGTGCAACTGAGTTGCCAGGTCCTATCCTGTATCTTGTCTGTTTCTGCCACCCTGGGGGCTGTATAACCAGGCCTGTTACCTGAATCTGTGACTTCTAGCCTGTTCCGCCACCCTGGGGGCTGTATACCCAGGCCCGTTACCTGTATCTGTGACTTCTAGTCTGTTTCTGCCACCCTGGGGGCTGAGTTCCCAGGCTCATTCTTGTATCTTGTTCTTGGTTCAGTTCCTGTCTGAACAGTGTCCTAGCCCGTTACTTGTTTGTCTCTATGTTCGTATCTTCCCTTTTCCTGCAATGTCTGAACCTTCACCTAACTTCAACTCATTGTCTCTGTACTTCTGTTTGTGAGTTTAGTGTCCACTCGCTACTTCAATGTAAGTACCTTGTGTGTATCTGCTCTGCTTGTGTACCGCACCTGCAGTTTTGCTCTGCTTGTCTATCGCACCTGCGGGTTTTGCTCTGCTCTGCTTGTCTACCGCACCTGCGGGTTTTGCTCTGCTCTGCTTGTCTACCGCACCTGCGGGTTTTGCTCTGCTCTGCTTGTCTACCGCATCTGCGGGTTTTGCTCTGCTCTGCCTGTCTACCACACTTGCGGGTTTTGTTCTGCTATGCTTGTCTACCGCACTTGCGAGTTTTGCTCTGCTCTGCTTGTCTACCGCACTTGTGGGGTTTGCTCTGCTCTGCTTGTCTACCGCACTTGCGGGTTTTGCTCTGCTCTGCTTGTCTATCGCACTTTCGGGTTTTGCTCTGCTCTGCTTGTCTACCGCACTTGTGGGTTTTGCTCTGCTCTGCTTGTCTACCGCACTTGCGGGTTTTGCTCTGCTCTGCTTGTCTACCGCACTTGCGGGTTTTGCTCTGCTCTGCTTGTCTACCGCACCTGCAGGTTATGCTCTGCTCTGCTTGTCTTCCGCACCTGCGGGTTTTGCTCTGCTCTGCTTGTCTACCGCACCTGCGGGTTTTGTTCTGCTCTGCTCATCTACCGCACCTGCGGGTTTTGCTCTGCTCGTCTACCGCACCTGCGGGTTTTGCTCTGCTCTGCTTGTCTACCACACCTGCTGGTTTTGCTCTGCTCTGCTCATCTACCGCACCTGCGGGTTTTGATCTGCTTGTGTACCGCACCTGCGGGTTTTGCTCTGCTCTGCTTGTCTACCGCACCTGCGGGTTTTGCTCTGCTCTGCTTGTCTACCGCACCTGCGGGTTTTGCTCTGCTCTGCTTGTCTACCGCACCTGCTTGTTTTGCTCTGCTCTGCCTGTCTACCGCACTTGCAGGTTTTGCTCTGCTCTGCTTGTCTACCACACTTGCGGGTTTTGTTCTGCTCTGCTTGTCTACCGCACTTGCGGGTTTTGCTCTGCTCTGCTTGTCTACTGCACTTGTGGGTTTTGCTCTGCTCTGCTTGTCTACCGCACTTGCGGGTTGTGCTCTGCTTGTCTACCGCACTTGCGGGTTTTGCTCTGCTCTGCTTGTCTACCGCACCTGCGGGTTATGCTCTGCTCTGCTTGTCTTCTGCACCTGCGGGTTTTGCTCTGCTCTGCTTGTCTACCGCACCTGCGGGTTTTGTTCTGCTCTGCTCATCTACCGCACCTGCGGGTCTTGCTCTGCTCGTCATCCGCACCTGCGGGTTTTGCTCTGCTCTGCTTGTCTACCGCACCTGCGGGTTTTGCTCTGCTCTGCTCATCTACTGCACCTGCGGGTTTTGCTCTGCTCGTCTACTGCACCTGCGGGTTTTGCTCTGCTCTGCTTGTCTACCTCACCTGCTGGTTTTGCTCTGCTCTGCTCATCTACCGCACCTGCGGGTTTTGATCTGCTTGTGTACCGCACCTGCGGGTTTTGCTCTGCTCTGCTTGTCTTCCGCACCTGCGGGTTTTGCTCTGCTCTGCTTGTCTACCGCACCTGCGGGTTTTGTTCTGTTCTGCTCATCTACCGCACCTGTGGGTTTTGCTCTGCTCTCCCTGTCTACCGCACTTGCAGGTTTTGCTCTGCTCTGCTTGTCTACCGCACTTGTGGGTTTTGCTCTGCTCTGCTTGTCTACCGCACTTGCGGGTTTTGCTCTGCTCTGCTTGTCTACCGCACTTGCGGGTTTTGCTCTGCTCTGCTTGTCTACCGCACCTGCGGGTTATGCTCTGCTCTGCTTGTCTTCCGCACCTGCGGGTTTTGCTCTGCTCTGCTTGTCTACCGCACCTGCGGGTTTTGTTCTGCTCTGCTCATCTACCGCACCTGCGGGTTTTGCTCTGCTCGTCTACCGCACCTGCGGGTTTTGCTCTGCTCTGCTTGTCTACCACACCTGCTGGTTTTGCTCTGCTCTGCTCATCTACCGCACCTGCGGGTTTTGATCTGCTTGTGTACCGCACCTGCGGGTTTTGCTCTGCTCTGCTTGTCTACCGCCCCTGCGGGTTTTGCTCTGCTCTGCTTGTCTACCGCACCTGCGGGTTTTGCTCTGCTCTGCTTGTCTACCGCACCTGCTTGTTTTGCTCTGCTCTGCCTGTCTACCGCACTTGCAGGTTTTGCTCTGCTCTGCTTGTCTACCACACTTGCGGGTTTTGTTCTGCTCTGCTTGTCTACCGCACTTGCAGGTTTTGCTCTGCTCTGCTTGTCTACTGCACTTGTGGGTTTTGCTCTGCTCTGCTTGTCTACCGCACTTGCGGGTTGTGCTCTGCTCTGCTTGTCTACCGCACTTGCGGGTTTTGCTCTGCTCTGCTTGTCTACCGCACCTGCGGGTTATGCTCTGCTCTGCTTGTCTTCTGCACCTGCGGGTTTTGCTCTGCTCTGCTTGTCTACCGCACCTGCGGGTTTTGTTCTGCTCTGCTCATCTACCGCACCTGCGGGTCTTGCTCTGCTCGTCATCCGCACCTGCGGGTTTTGCTCTGCTCTGCTTGTCTACCGCACCTGCGGGTTTTGCTCTGCTCTGCTCATCTACTGCACCTGCGGGTTTTGCTCTGCTCGTCTACCGCACCTGCGGGTTTTGCTCTGCTCTGCTTGTGTACCTCACCTGCTGGTTTTGCTCTGCTCTGCTGATCTACCGCACCTGCGGGTTTTGATCTGCTTGTGTACCGCACCTGCGGGTTTTGCTCTGCTCTGCTTGTCTTCCGCACCTGCGGGTTTTGCTCTGCTCTGCTTGTCTACCGCACCTGCGGGTTTTGTTCTGTTCTGCTCATCTACCGCACCTGTGGGTTTTGCTCTGCTCTCCCTGTCTACCGCACTTGCAGGTTTTGCTCTGCTCTGCTTGTCTACCACACTTGCGGGTTTTGTTCTGCTCTGCTTGTCTACCGCACTTGCGGGTTTTACTCTGCTCTGCTTGTCTACCGCACTTGCGGGTTTTGCTCTGCTCTGCTTGTCTACCGCACTTGCGGGTTGTGCTCTGCTCTGCTTGTCTACCGCACTTGCGGGTTTTGCTCTTCTCTGCTTGTCTGCCGCACCTGCGGGTTATGCTCTGCTCTGCTTGTCTTCCGCACCTGCGGGTTTTGCTCTGCTCTGCTTGTCTACCGCACCTGCGGGTTTTGCTCTGCTCTGCTTGTCTACCGCACCTGCGGGTTTTGCTCTGCTCTGCTTGTCTACCGCACCTGCTTGTTTTGCTCTGCTCTGCCTGTCTACCGCACTTGCAGGTTTTGCTCTGCTCTGCTTGTCTACCACACTTGCGGGTTTTGTTCTGCTCTGCTTGTCTACCGCACTTGCGGGTTTTGCTCTGCTCTGCTTGTCTACCGCACTTGCGGGTTTTGCTCTGCTCTGCTTGTCTACCGCACCTGCGGGTTATGCTCTGCTCTGCTTGTCTTCTGCACCTGCGGGTTTTGCTCTGCTCTGCTTGTCTACCGCACCTGCGGGTTTTGTTCTGCTCTGCTCATCTACCGCACCTGCGGGTCTTGCTCTGCTCGTCATCCGCACCTGCGGGTTTTGCTCTGCTCTGCTTGTCTACCGCACCTGCGGGTTTTGGTCTGCTCTGCTCATCTACCGCACCTGCGGGTTTTGCTCTGCTCGTCTGCCGCACCTGCGGGTTTTGCTCTGCTCTGCTTGTCTACCTCACCTGCTGGTTTTTCTCTGCTCTGCTCATCTACCGCACCTGCGGGTTTTGATCTGCTTGTGTACCGCACCTGCGGGTTTTGCTCTGCTCTGCTTGTCTTCCGCACCTGCGGGTTTTGCTCTGCTCTGCTTGTCTACCGCACCTGCGGCTTTTGTTCTGCTCTGCTCATCTACCGCACCTGCGGGTCTTGCTCTGCTCGTCATCCGCACCTGCGGGATTTGCTCTGCTCTGCTTGTCTACCACACTTGCGGGTTTTGTTCTGCTCTGCTTGTCTACCGCACTTGCGGGTTTTACTCTGCTCTGCTTGTCTACCACACTTGCGGGTTTTGTTCTGCTCTGCTTGTCTACCGCACTTGCGGGTTTTACTCTGCTCTGCTTGTCTACCGCACTTGTGGGTTTTGCTCTGCTCTGCTTGTCTACCGCACTTGCGGGTTGTGCTCTGCTCTGCTTGTCTACCGCACTTGCGGGTTTTGCTCTTCTCTGCTTGTCTGCCGCACCTGCGGGTTATGCTCTGCTCTGCTTGTCTTCCGCACCTGCGGGTTTTGCTCTGCTCTGCTTGTCTACCGCACCTGCGGGTTTTGCTCTGCTCTGCTTGTCTACCGCACCTGCGGGTTTTGCTCTGCTCTGCTTGTCTACCGCACCTGCTTGTTTTGCTCTGCTCTGCCTGTCTACCGCACTTGCAGGTTTTGCTCTGCTCTGCTTGTCTACCACACTTGCGGGTTTTGTTCTGCTCTGCTTGTCTACCGCATTTGCGGGTTTTGCTCTGCTCTGCTTGTCTACCGCACTTGCGGGTTTTGCTCTGCTCTGCTTGTCTACCGCACCTGCGGGTTATGCTCTGCTCTGCTTGTCTTCTGCACCTGCGGGTTCTGCTCTGCTCTGCTTGTCTACCGCACCTGCGGGTTTTGTTCTGCTCTGCTCATCTACCGCACCTGCGGGTCTTGCTCTGCTCGTCATCCGCACCTGCGGGTTTTGCTCTGCTCTGCTTGTCTACCGCACCTGCGGGTTTTGCTCTGCTCTGCCTGTCTACCACACTTGCGGGTTTTGTTCTGCTATGCTTGTCTACCGCACTTGCGAGTTTTGCTCTGCTCTGCTTGTCTACCGCACTTGTGGGGTTTGCTCTGCTCTGCTTGTCTACCGCACTTGCGGGTTTTGCTCTGCTCTGCTTGTCTATCGCACTTTCGGATTTTGCTCTGCTCTGCTTGTCTACCGCACTTGTGGGTTTTGCTCTGCTCTGCTTGTCTACCGCACTTGCGGGTTTTGCTCTGCTCTGCTTGTCTACCGCACTTGCGGGTTTTGCTCTGCTCTGCTTGTCTACCGCACCTGCGGGTTATGCTCTGCTCTGCTTGTCTTCCGCACCTGCGGGTTTTGCTCTGCTCTGCTTGTCTACCGCACCTGCGGGTTTTGTTCTGCTCTGCTCATCTACCGCACCTGCGGGTTTTGCTCTGCTCGTCTACCGCACCTGCGGGTTTTGCTCTGCTCTGCTTGTCTACCACACCTGCTGGTTTTGCTCTGCTCTGCTCATCTACCGCACCTGCGGGTTTTGATCTGCTTGTGTACCGCACCTGCGGGTTTTGCTCTGCTCTGCTTGTCTACCGCCCCTGCGGGTTTTGCTCTGCTCTGCTTGTCTACCGCACCTGCGGGTTTTGCTCTGCTCTGCTTGTCTACCGCACCTGCTTGTTTTGCTCTGCTCTGCCTGTCTACCGCACTTGCAGGTTTTGCTCTGCTCTGCTTGTCTACCACACTTGCGGGTTTTGTTCTGCTCTGCTTGTCTACCGCACTTGCGGGTTTTGCTCTGCTCTGCTTGTCTACTGCACTTGTGGGTTTTGCTCTGCTCTGCTTGTCTACCGCACTTGCGGGTTGTGCTCTGCTCTGCTTGTCTACCGCACTTGCGGGTTTTGCTCTGCTCTGCTTGTCTACCGCACCTGCGGCTTATGCTCTGCTCTGCTTGTCTTCTGCACCTGCGGGTTTTGCTCTGCTCTGCTTGTCTACCGCACCTGCGGGTTTTGTTCTGCTCTGCTCATCTACCGCACCTGCGGGTCTTGCTCTGCTCGTCATCCGCACCTGCGGGTTTTGCTCTGCTCTGCTTGTCTACCGCACCTGCGGGTTTTGCTCTGCTCTGCTCATCTACTGCACCTGCGGGTTTTGCTCTGCTCGTCTACCGCACCTGCGGGTTTTGCTCTGCTCTGCTTGTCTACCTCACCTGCTGGTTTTGCTCTGCTCTGCTCATCTACCGCACCTGCGGGTTTTGATCTGCTTGTGTACCGCACCTGCGGGTTTTGCTCTGCTCTGCTTGTCTTCCGCACCTGCGGGTTTTGCTCTGCTCTGCTTGTCTACCGCACCTGCGGGTTTTGTTCTGTTCTGCTCATCTACCGCACCTGTGGGTTTTGCTCTGCTCTCCCTGTCTACCGCACTTGCAGGTTTTGCTCTGCTCTGCTTGTCTACCACACTTGCGGGTTTTGTTCTGCTCTGCTTGTCTACCGCACTTGCGGGTTTTACTCTGCTCTGCTTGTCTACCGCACTTGTGGGTTTTGCTCTGCTCTGCTTGTCTACCGCACTTGCGGGTTGTGCTCTGCTCTGCTTGTCTACCGCACTTGCGGGTTTTACTCTTCTCTGCTTGTCTGCCGCACCTGCGGGTTATGCTCTGCTCTGTTTGTCTTCCGCACCTGCGGGTTTTGCTCTGCTCTGCTTGTCTACCGCACCTGCGGGTTTTGCTCTGCTCTGCTTGTCTACCGCACCTGCGGGTTTTGCTCTGCTCTGCTTGTCTACCGCACCTGCTTGTTTTGCTCTGCTCTGCCTGTCTACCGCACTTGCAGGTTTTGCTCTGCTCTGCTTGTCTACCACACTTGCGGGTTTTGTTCTGCTCTGCTTGTCTACCGCATTTGCGGGTTTTGCTCTGCTCTGCTTGTCTACCGCACTTGCGGGTTTTGCTCTGCTCTGCTTGTCTACCGCACCTGCGGGTTATGCTCTGCTCTGCTTGTCTTCTGCACCTGCGGGTTTTGCTCTGCTCTGCTTGTCTACCGCACCTGCGGGTTTTGTTCTGCTCTGCTCATCTACCGCACCTGCGGGTCTTGCTCTGCTCGTCATCCGCACCTGTGGGTTTTGCTCTGCTCTGCTTGTCTACCGCACCTGCAGGTTTTGCTCTGCTCTGCCTGTCTACCACACTTGCGGGTTTTGTTCTGCTATGCTTGTCTACCGCACTTGCGAGTTTTGCTCTGCTCTGCTTGTCTACCGCACTTGTGGGGTTTGCTCTGCTCTGCTTGTCTACCGCACTTGCGGGTTTTGCTCTGCTCTGCTTGTCTATCGCACTTTCGGATTTTGCTCTGCTCTGCTTGTCTACCGCACTTGTGGGTTTTGCTCTGCTCTGCTTGTCTACCGCACTTGCGGGTTTTGCTCTGCTCTGCTTGTCTACCGCACTTGCGGGTTTTGCTCTGCTCTGCTTGTCTACCGCACCTGCGGGTTATGCTCTGCTCTGCTTGTCTTCCGCACCTGCGGGTTTTGCTCTGCTCTGCTTGTCTACCGCACCTGCGGGTTTTGTTCTGCTCTGCTCATCTACCGCACCTGCGGGTTTTGCTCTGCTCGTCTACCGCACCTGCGGGTTTTGCTCTGCTCTGCTTGTCTACCACACCTGCTGGTTTTGCTCTGCTCTGCTCATCTACCGCACCTGCGGGTTTTGATCTGCTTGTGTACCGCACCTGCGGGTTTTGCTCTGCTCTGCTTGTCTACCGCCCCTGCGGGTTTTGCTCTGCTCTGCTTGTCTACCGCACCTGCGGGTTTTGCTCTGCTCTGCTTGTCTACCGCACCTGCTTGTTTTGCTCTGCTCTGCCTGTCTACCGCACTTGCAGGTTTTACTCTGCTCTGCTTGTCTACCACACTTGCGGGTTTTGTTCTGCTCTGCTTGTCTACCGCACTTGCGGGTTTTGCTCTGCTCTGCTTGTCTACTGCACTTGTGGGTTTTGCTCTGCTCTGCTTGTCTACCGCACTTGCGGGTTGTGCTCTGCTCTGCTTGTCTACCGCACTTGCGGGTTTTGCTCTGCTCTGCTTGTCTACCGCACCTGCGGGTTATGCTCTGCTCTGCTTGTCTTCTGCACCTGCGGGTTTTGCTCTGCTCTGCTTGTCTACCGCACCTGCGGGTTTTGTTCTGCTCTGCTCATCTACCGCACCTGCGGGTCTTGCTCTGCTCGTCATCCGCACCTGCGGGTTTTGCTCTGCTCTGCTTGTCTACCGCACCTGCGGGTTTTGCTCTGCTCATCTACTGCACCTGCGGGTTTTGCTCTGCTCGTCTACCGCACCTGCGGGTTTTGCTCTGCTCTGCTTGTGTACCTCACCTGCTGGTTTTGCTCTGCTCTGCTGATCTACCGCACCTGCGGGTTTTGATCTGCTTGTGTACCGCACCTGCGGGTTTTGCTCTGCTCTGCTTGTCTTCCGCACCTGCGGGTTTTGCTCTGCTCTGCTTGTCTACCGCACCTGCGGGTTTTGTTCTGTTCTGCTCATCTACCGCACCTGTGGGTTTTGCTCTGCTCTCCCTGTCTACCGCACTTGCAGGTTTTGCTCTGCTCTGCTTGTCTACCACACTTGCGGGTTTTGTTCTGCTCTGCTTGTCTACCGCACTTGCGGGTTTTACTCTGCTCTGCTTGTCTACCGCACTTGCGGGTTTTGCTCTGCTCTGCTTGTCTACCGCACTTGCGGGTTGTGCTCTGCTCTGCTTGTCTACCGCACTTGCGGGTTTTGCTCTTCTCTGCTTGTCTGCCGCACCTGCGGGTTATGCTCTGCTCTGCTTGTCTTCCGCACCTGCGGGTTTTGCTCTGCTCTGCTTGTCTACCGCACCTGCGGGTTTTGCTCTGCTCTGCTTGTCTACCGCACCTGCGGGTTTTGCTCTGCTCTGCTTGTCTACCGCACCTGCTTGTTTTGCTCTGCTCTGCCTGTCTACCGCACTTGCAGGTTTTGCTCTGCTCTGCTTGTCTACCACACTTGCGGGTTTTGTTCTGCTCTGCTTGTCTACCGCACTTGCGGGTTTTGCTCTGCTCTGCTTGTCTACCGCACTTGCGGGTTTTGCTCTGCTCTGCTTGTCTACCGCACCTGCGGGTTATGCTCTGCTCTGCTTGTCTTCTGCACCTGCGGGTTTTGCTCTGCTCTGCTTGTCTACCGCACCTGCGGGTTTTGTTCTGCTCTGCTCATCTACCGCACCTGCGGGTCTTGCTCTGCTCGTCATCCGCACCTGCGGGTTTTGCTCTGCTCTGCTTGTCTACCGCACCTGCGGGTTTTGGTCTGCTCTGCTCATCTACCGCACCTGCGGGTTTTGCTCTGCTCGTCTGCCGCACCTGCGGGTTTTGCTCTGCTCTGCTTGTCTACCTCACCTGCTGGTTTTTCTCTGCTCTGCTCATCTACCGCACCTGCGGGTTTTGATCTGCTTGTGTACCGCACCTGCGGGTTTTGCTCTGCTCTGCTTGTCTTCCGCACCTGCGGGTTTTGCTCTGCTCTGCTTGTCTACCGCACCTGCGGCTTTTGTTCTGCTCTGCTCATCTACCGCACCTGCGGGTCTTGCTCTGCTCGTCATCCGCACCTGCGGGATTTGCTCTGCTCTGCTTGTCTACCACACTTGCGGGTTTTGTTCTGCTCTGCTTGTCTACCGCACTTGCGGGTTTTACTCTGCTCTGCTTGTCTACCACACTTGCGGGTTTTGTTCTGCTCTGCTTGTCTACCGCACTTGCGGGTTTTACTCTGCTCTGCTTGTCTACCGCACTTGTGGGTTTTGCTCTGCTCTGCTTGTCTACCGCACTTGCGGGTTGTGCTCTGCTCTGCTTGTCTACCGCACTTGCGGGTTTTGCTCTTCTCTGCTTGTCTGCCGCACCTGCGGGTTATGCTCTGCTCTGCTTGTCTTCCGCACCTGCGGGTTTTGCTCTGCTCTGCTTGTCTACCGCACCTGCGGGTTTTGCTCTGCTCTGCTTGTCTACCGCACCTGCGGGTTTTGCTCTGCTCTGCTTGTCTACCGCACCTGCTTGTTTTGCTCTGCTCTGCCTGTCTACCGCACTTGCAGGTTTTGCTCTGCTCTGCTTGTCTACCACACTTGCGGGTTTTGTTCTGCTCTGCTTGTCTACCGCATTTGCGGGTTTTGCTCTGCTCTGCTTGTCTACCGCACTTGCGGGTTTTGCTCTGCTCTGCTTGTCTACCGCACCTGCGGGTTATGCTCTGCTCTGCTTGTCTTCTGCACCTGCGGGTTCTGCTCTGCTCTGCTTGTCTACCGCACCTGCGGGTTTTGTTCTGCTCTGCTCATCTACCGCACCTGCGGGTCTTGCTCTGCTCGTCATCCGCACCTGCGGGTTTTGCTCTGCTCTGCTTGTCTACCGCACCTGCGGGTTTTGCTCTGCTCTGCCTGTCTACCACACTTGCGGGTTTTGTTCTGCTATGCTTGTCTACCGCACTTGCTAGTTTTGCTCTGCTCTGCTTGTCTACCGCACTTGTGGGGTTTGCTCTGCTCTGCTTGTCTACCGCACTTGCGGGTTTTGCTCTGCTCTGCTTGTCTATCGCACTTTCGGATTTTGCTCTGCTCTGCTTGTCTACCGCACTTGTGGGTTTTGCTCTGCTCTGCTTGTCTACCGCACTTGCGGGTTTTGCTCTGCTCTGCTTGTCTACCGCACTTGCGGGTTTTGCTCTGCTCTGCTTGTCTACCGCACCTGCGGGTTATGCTCTGCTCTGCTTGTCTTCCGCACCTGCGGGTTTTGCTCTGCTCTGCTTGTCTACCGCACCTGCGGGTTTTGTTCTGCTCTGCTCATCTACCGCACCTGCGGGTTTTGCTCTGCTCGTCTACCGCACCTGCGGGTTTTGCTCTGCTCTGCTTGTCTACCACACCTGCTGGTTTTGCTCTGCTCTGCTCATCTACCGCACCTGCTGGTTTTGATCTGCTTGTGTACCGCACCTGCGGGTTTTGCTCTGCTCTGCTTGTCTACCGCCCCTGCGGGTTTTGCTCTGCTCTGCTTGTCTACCGCACCTGCGGGTTTTGCTCTGCTCTGCTTGTCTACCGCACCTGCTTGTTTTGCTCTGCTCTGCCTGTCTACCGCACTTGCAGGTTTTGCTCTGCTCTGCTTGTCTACCACACTTGCGGGTTTTGTTCTGCTCTGCTTGTCTACCGCACTTGCGGGTTTTGCTCTGCTCTGCTTGTCTACTGCACTTGTGGGTTTTGCTCTGCTCTGCTTGTCTACCGCACTTGCGGGTTGTGCTCTGCTCTGCTTGTCTACCGCACTTGCGGGTTTTGCTCTGCTCTGCTTGTCTACCGCACCTGCGGGTTATGCTCTGCTCTGCTTGTCTTCTGCACCTGCGGGTTTTGCTCTGCTCTGCTTGTCTACCGCACCTGCGGGTTTTGTTCTGCTCTGCTCATCTACCGCACCTGCGGGTCTTGCTCTGCTCGTCATCCGCACCTGCGGGTTTTGCTCTGCTCTGCTTGTCTACCGCACCTGCGGGTTTTGCTCTGCTCTGCTCATCTACTGCACCTGCGGGTTTTGCTCTGCTCGTCTACCGCACCTGCGGGTTTTGCTCTGCTCTGCTTCTCTACCTCACCTGCTGGTTTTGCTCTGCTCTGCTCATCTACCGCACCTGCGGGTTTTGATCTGCTTGTGTACCGCACCTGCGGGTTTTGCTCTGCTCTGCTTGTCTTCCGCACCTGCGGGTTTTGCTCTGCTCTGCTTGTCTACCGCACCTGCGGGTTTTGTTCTGTTCTGCTCATCTACCGCACCTGTGGGTTTTGCTCTGCTCTCCCTGTCTACCGCACTTGCAGGTTTTGCTCTGCTCTGCTTGTCTACCACACTTGCGGGTTTTGTTCTGCTCTGCTTGTCTACCGCACTTGCGGGTTTTACTCTGCTCTGCTTGTCTACCGCACTTGCGGGTTTTGCTCTGCTCTGCTTGTCTACCGCACTTGCGGGTTGTGCTCTGCTCTGCTTGTCTACCGCACTTGCGGGTTTTGCTCTTCTCTGCTTGTCTGCCGCACCTGCGGGTTATGCTCTGCTCTGCTTGTCTTCCGCACCTGCGGGTTTTGCTCTGCTCTGCTTGTCTACCGCACCTGCGGGTTTTGCTCTGCTCTGCTTGTCTACCGCACCTGCGGGTTTTGCTCTGCTCTGCTTGTCTACCGCACCTGCTTGTTTTGCTCTGCTCTGCCTGTCTACCGCACTTGCAGGTTTTGCTCTGCTCTGCTTGTCTACCACACTTGCGGGTTTTGTTCTGCTCTGCTTGTCTACCGCACTTGCGGGTTTTGCTCTGCTCTGCTTGTCTACCGCACTTGCGGGTTTTGCTCTGCTCTGCTTGTCTACCGCACCTGCGGGTTATGCTCTGCTCTGCTTGTCTTCTGCACCTGCGGGTTTTGCTCTGCTCTGCTTGTCTACCGCACCTGCGGGTTTTGTTCTGCTCTGCTCATCTACCGCACCTGCGGGTCTTGCTCTGCTCGTCATCCGCACCTGCGGGTTTTGCTCTGCTCTGCTTGTCTACCGCACCTGCGGGTTTTGGTCTGCTCTGCTCATCTACCGCACCTGCGGGTTTTGCTCTGCTCGTCTGCCGCACCTGCGGGTTTTGCTCTGCTCTGCTTGTCTACCTCACCTGCTGGTTTTTCTCTGCTCTGCTCATCTACCGCACCTGCGGGTTTTGATCTGCTTGTGTACCGCACCTGCGGGTTTTGCTCTGCTCTGCTTGTCTTCCGCACCTGCGGGTTTTGCTCTGCTCTGCTTGTCTACCGCACCTGCGGCTTTTGTTCTGCTCTGCTCATCTACCGCACCTGCGGGTCTTGCTCTGCTCGTCATCCGCACCTGCGGGTTTTGCTCTGCTCTGCTTGTCTACCACACTTGCGGGTTTTGTTCTGCTCTGCTTGTCTACCGCACTTGCGGGTTTTACTCTGCTCTGCTTGTCTACCGCACTTGCAGGTTTTGCTCTGCTCTGCTTGTCTACCACACTTGCGGGTTTTGTTCTGCTCTGCTTGTCTACCGCACCTGCGGGTTTTACTCTGCTCTGCTTGTCTACCGCACTTGTGGGTTTTGCTCTGCTCTGCTTGTCTACCGCACTTGCGGGTTGTGCTCTGCTCTGCTTGTCTACCGCACTTGCGGGTTTTGCTCTTCTCTGCTTGTCTGCCGCACCTGCGGGTTATGCTCTGCTCTGTTTGTCTTCCGCACCTGCGGGTTTTGCTCTGCTCTGCTTGTCTACCGCACCTGCGGGTTTTGCTCTGCTCTGCTTGTCTACCGCACCTGCGGGTTTTGCTCTGCTCTGTCTGTCTACCGCACTTGCAGGTTTTGCTCTGCTCTGCTTGTCTACCACACTTGCGGGTTTTGCTCTGCTCTGCTTGTCTACCGCTCTTGCGGGTTTTGCTCTGCTCTGCTTGTGTACCGCACTTGTGGGTTTTGCTCTGCTCTGCTTGTCTACCGCACTTACGGGTTGTGCTCTGCTCTGCTTGTCTACCGCACTTGCGGGTTTTGCTCTTCTCTGCTTGTCTACCGCACCTGCGGGTTATGCTCTGCTCTGCTTGTCTTCCGCACCTGCGGGTTTTGCTCTGCTCTGCTTGTCTACCGCACCTGCGGGTTTTGCTCTGCTCTGCTCATCTACCGCACCTGCGGGTTTTGCTCTGCTCGTCTACTGCACCTGCGGGTTATGCTCTGCTCTGCTTGTCTTCCGCACCTGCGGGTTTTGCTCTGCTCTGCTTGTCTACCGCACCTGCGGGTTTTGCTCTGCTCTGCTCATCTACCGCACCTGTGGGTTTTGCTCTGCTCGTCTACCGCACCTGCTGGTTTTGCTCTGCTCTGCTCGTCTACCGCACCTGCGGCTCTGTTCCTATATCCCAGTCTGTACTGGTCCTTATCCTGCCTACGTTCCTACCTGCCAGTACCCACCTGTCTGCTTACCAGCTGTGCCTGCCAGTACCCACCTGTCAGTATGCCAGCCTAACCTGTCTGTTCCTGCGTTCCCCGGTGTGGGTCAACAGCTGTGACCGTGGTCTGACCTAGAGTAGCACTTGGTCCCTCTGCTCGGTTTTTCCCTGGTTCACGGAGTCGATTGAGCTGCCGTGCGACCTTGGTCGGACTGAGTTGATACTTAGTCACGCCCCTCCAGGCACTCCTCGGTTCATGGTCCATTGGGATCACTAACCACGCTCACGCCAGTCAGTCCGGGCATGTGCGTAACAGTATATTGTCCAGGATTTAACAAAATAATGTTTAAGATAATTCCCTTCTACTCTCGTTTGGTGTCTTCGCCACTTTCTGTTTCCTTTCCTGTTACAGTAAATTGCTGTAAATGCAAACATCAGGGTTGATGGCAGTGATTGTCTGCAGCATAGTAAATCAACAACAGCAAGCACCACTGGAACAACATTGTTGAAGCCACAAGGGATTTTACAGGTGAGTGTTTATATTTTATTTAATCTACTGCCCTTATATTATATTGTTTTAAATCCTGGACAACTCCTTAAAAGTGTTGTCCAGTTTAAAATGAAAAGTATGCAGCCAAGTCTCCTTTGCCATTGATGACGATGCCTTTAGAGTAGGCTGGGAGGAGGTCGCTGCCAAGTGTTCCCGTGGTTTTATGGGATTATTAATCAAACTTGATGAAACTAAATTGAGTGAATTAGATATTGAAATTGATAACATACCAACAGGGTTGAAGACCGACCTGACTACAGAGGCACTTGATAAGCTAAATACATAGTAACATAGTAACGTAGGTTGAATAAAGACCTAGGTCCATCCAGTTCATCCTTTCTCCCCCAATTGTTCTCCCTACACTAACATACTAACTTACTGGAATTAGGCCTCACAAATGTATTATTACCGTTTTTATTATTGCTGCACTATTAGGCTATGTTCACACACGTTGTGTTTTGCTGCATATTTTGCAGCAGATTTTTATGCAAATTTTCAGCTACGTCTTGCAGTATGAGAAGCCAGAATTCTCTATTCACACGTTGCTTTTTGTTTGCTGCATATTTTCTGCCTTGCTTGCGTTTTTGCAAAATAGAGCATGTCACTTCTTTCAGCGTTTTTTCATCATTTTTTCACCCATAGGAAGTAATGGGTGGTGAAAAAAAGCTGAAAATATGCATCAAAAAATGCAGCTAAATTTTTTTTAGCGTTTTTGATGGCAAAATAAGGGTTCTATTTTGTGATTTAACCATCTTGTCTTGGTCACTGAGATGGTTGTTTGTATTAGGAAAGTTTAAATAAATTAGTGTGTGTACATTAGGTGTAAACATTAGCTGACCCCATAGTGTGAAAGCAAATAGTGTCATACAAACTCAATGCATTCCCAGTGTCTAAACTATTCCTGAACAATTCACCTCCCTCACTATGCCAAAACCAGAATGATATTTTTTTTTCACAGAACTTTATGTACATGCATGAATAGAGACAGAAGGACAGTGAAAAAAAAACGCTGAAAAAACGCATCAAAAAACGCAGCAAAACCTGCTTTTTTGAGGCAGCTGTTTTCCTGCCAGTGGAAAGTTGTCAGCAGATTTAGCTGCAGAAAAAAACAATTAAAAATGAACCCGTTTTTAATTTTTTTAATTAGTTTTCTTTTATATTACACTTGTGATTCTAATAATGGTATTACTAAAATCCCTATGCCTAAATCTGTTGATCCAAAAGAAGGCAAAAACCCCAGGACACATTCAGCCAATTTGCATCACGGGGAAAAATTCCTTCTTGACCCCAAGAAAAGGTGATCAGTCCAAGAACCCTGGATCAAACCTAATTATGATACTAGTTATGTAATTACTATTATTGTATTAAATGTACTATTATAAGTGTAACATTTTGTCTAATTTAACTGTAATCCACAATGTTATGTGTATCGAGGCAATCATCCAGCCCTTTTTTGAAAGCTGTTATAGTGTCTGCCATTACTACCTCAATCCACAGTCCGACTGCGCTGACTGTAAAGAACCCCTTCCTGTTTAGGTGCCGGAATCGCCTTTCTGCCATCTGTAATGAGTGCCCCCTAGTCCTTAGTATTGTCTTTGGAAGGAATAAGTCATGTGCTAATCCTTTGTACTGACCACACATATATTTATACATGTAAATGAGATCCCCTCTGAGGCGTCGTTTTTCTAAGCTAAACAAGCTCAACTTTTTCAACCTCTCATCATATGGGAGGCTTTCTGTCCCTTGTAATAATCTAGTTGCCCGCCTTTGAACTGACTCTAACTTCTGAATATCCTTTTTAAAATGTGGAGCCCAAAACTGGATTCCATATTCCAGATGTGGCCTCACCAGTGATTTATAAAGGGATAACAATACGTTGGAATTGCTAGATTTTATTTCTCTTTTTATACATCCTAAAATCTTGTTTGTTTTTGCGGCTGCTGCTTGACATTGAGTTCTGCTGCTCAGCTTACTTGTAACCAGAATACCCAAGTCCTTCTCCTGTTCTGTAGTCCCGAGTATACTCCCATTTAATGTATATGCAGCAATAGGATTACTCCGTCCTAGGTGCAGTACTCTACATTTATATGCATTAAACCTCATCTGCCAAGTGTTTGCCCATTCAGTCATCTTATCCAGATCGTTCTGCAATATCATAATGTCAAGATCAGATTTTAATATCCTTCATAGTTTGGTGTCGTCAGCAAAAACTGACACTTAAATCTCAATCCCAACCCCAATCATTAATAAAGAGGTTAAAAAGAATCGGTCCTAGCACAGATCTCTGTGGCACCCCACTGCTAACTATATCCCATTTAGAGAACGCACCATTTATGACGACTCTTTGTTTCCTGTCATTTAGCCAATTCCTTACCCATCTACATATAGTTCCCCCAAGTCCTTGCTTCTATAGCTTCAGCATAAGGCTGTTATGTGGTACAGTATCAAATGCCTTTGCAAAGTCCAGATAAATCACATCAGCTGCATTACCAACATCCAAATTTGCACTTACCTCCTCATAGAACTCTAACATGTTGGTTAGACACGATCTATTTTTCATGAATCCATGCTGATTATCATTTATTATATTATTCTCTGCCATATAACTCTGCAGGTCATCTCTTATGATGCCCTCAAAAACTTTGCACACTACTGATATCAGATTTACCGAACGGTAGTTGCCTGGATCTACCTTCTTACCTTTCTTAAATATCGGTATCACATCGGCTATCCTCCAATCCTGTTGCACTACCCCTGTTACAAGGGAGTCTAAGAAAATGAGATTCAGCGGTTTGTCAATTGCTGAGCTCAATTCCCTTAGTATCCGTGGATGAATACCATCTGGGCCGGGGGATTTGTCAATGTTTAATTTGCTCAGACACAGGTGTACTTCTTTTTGTGTTAAACTAGTTATATCAGGTGGTGAACTTTGATTTTTGCCTTGTTGAAAGATCCGTGGAACAGACGGTTTGTTGGTGAACATGGATGAAAAGTGCCTGTTCAATATTTCAGCCTTTTCTTTGTCCTCTATAATTATCTTGTTGTTATCGTCTTTTAAGGGGCCGATACCATCTGATTTTTTCTTTTTGGCATTGATATATGTATACATTTTTTTGGGATATATTTTAATGTTGCTGGTGATATATTGCTATGTAGATAATTTTGCTAGCTTAATTTCTTTTTTTACATTTCTTATTTAGATTTTTATACTCCTGAAATGCTGTTTCTGTATTCTCTGCCTTCAAGATTTTGAATGTCCCTTGTTTTTTTCTTATTAAACTTTGTACTGTCTTATTTATCCATAATGGGTTTTTTTTTATCCCTGGACATTTTATTACCAGAGGATATAAATTTTCTATAGGATTCTAGTAGTATTTCCTTAAACATGCCCCATTTACATTCAGCATCCACACTTACCATCACATGGTCCCAGTCTACTTGATTAAGCTCTTCCCTTAATTTGTTGAAATACTGACTTCGAAATAAGCTTTTCTAAATGGGAACAGGATATATGTACTACAAAATCAAAAAAATTCCAAAGGCATATTCTGGATTTTCAAAGCAACAGGATATATAAATGGAAATCCTCACAAAATAGGGATCATTCAGTGTCCCGTACACGCTCTGAATCCATATCTTCCCATGTATTGTACGAGGACTCCCATTAGATACCTTATAAATTCACCTCTAATGATGAAAAGTCCAAAAGTCGGACAAATCAGAGATCTAACAGAGGACGTCCCATGAACAAAAGAAAAGTGAATTCCTCCCCGACACATGAGAAAAAATCTAAATCTGATAGTCCCTAGGTAATTAATTTGTCTTTCCACCCCCTTTCTGAGGCACATGACCTTTTGAGACTCTATTTAATTATTTACCAAATAATGATTTCTGTTTTTTTCACAGTCCTAAAGGATGAACACTTATTCTGTCTAAAATTGATTCTTAAGAAACTTTACAAACAATCTGACCCGAATACAGGTTTGGACAGTGAAGTTAGGCGCCAACCCCGTGCCGAGACTCAGATGTCCTGCGCATATGTTGTCGCTCCAGGCACTGGATCATCCTGCTACTCTGTGTCACGGCAGTAACCTGTATGCCTCCTCAGTGCTGCCCTACTTTCCATAGTCATCACTTGGCTCGCTGAGTTTTGCCTCTTGCAGCACTGCTGCATGTTAGGGTGCTATCCATTTTGCCTTATGGGGCATGGCTTGTCTCTGCAGGAATTTAACCCTGTTGTATTATGCAGAGATTAGGTTCCCCGACCTATCCCGTGTCAGCAGGCTCTATATCTGGCAGTTCCTCCCACCACTCCTGTCCTGCTAGTGATATGTTTTTGCTTGTGTGTTTCTGTTTCTTCCGTTACTGACCCGGCTTGCCTACCCATCCTGTCTGACCTCTCTGCTCCTGTCCTCGACTATGTATCCTGAACCTGTGCTGCCCGCCCCGACCTCGGGCCGTCTGACCACATTTTTTCTTTGCCCTCCTGTACCCCGTACCTATGCCTCTGACCCTCCAGTCAGCTGCTGCAGTCCCGGGGACTGCCCTGGAGTCGTTCCTGGCGACTACCTGCAGCCAAGCCTATCCTCACCACCAGAGGCTCTAGCAAAAACCAGGTGGTCGCTTAGTCACGCCCCATCAAGGTAAGCCTGGCCCGTGGTGCAGGGAGTCCACCCCCACCACCATTACATTCTATAGACCGCAGGCTTAAAGCGACCTGCGGTCTTCAGAATGGAGAGCGGTAGTGCATGGAGACTGTCTACCATAGTAAAGAAGTGGAAGGATCAAACCACATTTATGTTGAATAATTACCCTAGTGTTGGAGTAGCCACAGCAAACAAATTACATTACTGCAATGTTTGAGTTTACCCTAAACAATAGAATGAGTGAGTGCTCCCCACTTTTTGGATTAGAGATATGTGGAGGTATTATTCAGCACCCTGGAGACAGCATTTTTTTTTACCTTTTTTGCTCATAATTTTTTTCCTGCTAATGGAACGTAGGCGCAAGTGCCCAACATGTACATGCAAGTAACAAACAAAAATGGCTGGATGTCCTTAAGGACAAAAATGTCCAGGAAGGATGGGAAATTTTTAAAAATGAGATTCTCATAGCACAATCGTTAACAATCCCGAAAAGTAGGAAGAATGGGAAGCATTTAAGGAAACCAGGATGGATGAACACAGAACTTAAACACATGCTAAAAAGAAAGAAAGAAATGTTTATTAAATGGAAAGAGGGAGGCATATCTAAAGAAGATTATAATGCAGTCTGCAGATCCTGCAGGGCATGTATCAGGTTAGCTAAAGCTGACAATGAATTAAGGCTTGCAAGAGATGTCAAAAGCAATAAAAAAGGATTTTGGGGGTATGTCAAAAGTAAAAGAAAAGTCAAAGATGCTATAGGATTTTTACAGGATGAAAATGGAGAAATGGTAAGAGAGGATGTTGAGAAGGCCAAACTTTTTAATTCCTATTTTGCATCTGTTTTCTCTCAGAAAGAAAATGTAACATCAACTGATCTTCACTGTCCTTTTAAAGGAATAGAAGAATCCAAGTTATCTGTAAACAGAAAGATTGTGAGGGAATATTTAGCTAACATAAATGAGTTCAAGTCTCCAGGTCCAGATGAATTACACCCCAGAGTACTGAAGGAGATCGTAGAAGAAATTTTAGAACCACTCTCCATAATCTTTGAAAATTCTTGGAGAACAGGAGAAGTCCCAGAAGACTGGAGAAGAGCAAATGTTGTTCCTATCTTCAAAAAGGGGAAGAAGGTGGACCCAGGGAACTATAGGCCGGTGAGTCTGACTTCTATACCAGGAAAGATCTTTGAACAAATTATTAAACAACATGTATGTAAGTACCTGGATAAGAATGAAGTGATTAACCAGAGTCAGCATGGGTTTATAACTAACAAGTCATGTCAGACTAACTTAATTTCCTTCTATGACAGAATCACTGACTGGGTGGATCAGGGAAATGCTGTAGATATAGTATATCTTGACTTCAGCAAAGCATTTGACAAAATATCTCACACCATCCTTATTGAAAAAATGACCAAGTATGCAATGGACCAGGCAACTGTTAGGTGGATTCATAACTGGCTTAGTGATCGGACTCAAAGGGTGATTGTAAATGGCTTCACATCCAGCTGGATGAATGTCTCAAGTGGGGTACCACAGGGCTCCGTCCTGGGACCTGTATTGTTCAACATCTTTATCAATGATTTAGATGAAGGAATTGAGGGTAAACTGATTAAATTTGCTGATGACACAAAGCTAGGAGGGATAGCTAATACTAGAGAAGAGAGAGAGAGGATTCAAAAAGACCTAAATAAACTGGAGCAGTGGGCAGCAACCAACAGAATGGTTTTTAACAGGGAAAAATGCAAAGTACTACATCTGGGCAATAAAAATGAAAAAAGCATATACAGAATGGGAGGAATAGAGCTAAGCAACAGTACATGTGAAAAAGACTTAGGTATACTAATAGATCATAGACTGAACATGAGTCAACAGTGTGATGCAGCAGCAAAAAAGGCAAATACAATTCTGGGATGTATTAACAGAAGCATACAGTCTAGATCACGTGAAGTCATTATTGGTCTTTACTCCTCTTTGGTCAGACCTCATCTGGAATACTGTGTACAGTTTTGGGCACCACATTTTAAAAAAGACATAGACAAATTGGAGCAAGTTCAGAGAAGAGCGACCAGAATGGTGACTGGTCTGCAAACCATGTCCTATGAGGAACGGTTGCAGGATTTGGGAATGTTTAGCTTGCAAAAAAGAAGACTGAGAGGAGACTTAATAGCTGTCTACAAATATGTCAAGCGCTGTCACATTGTAGAAGGATCATCTTTATTCTCATTTGCACAAGGAAAGACTAGAAGCAATGGGATGAAACTAAATGGGAGGAGACACAGATTAGATATTAGAAAAAACTTTTTGACAGTTAGGGTGATTAATGAGTGGAACAGGCTGCCACGAGAGGTGGTGAGTTCCCCTTCAATGGACGTCTTCAAACAGAGGCTGGACAGACATCTGTCTGAGATGATTTAGTGAATCCTGCTTTGAGCAGGGGGTTGGACCAGATGACCCAGGAGGTCCCTTCCAACTCTACCATTCTATGATTCTATGATTCTATGAAACAGAATGTCCATCAGCATCAGTTACACAAAAGTGATGTAGCGGAGGTGAATTTATCAGCACAGCCAGCTGATAAATGAATTGAATTGAAATGAATTGTTAAAAATGACAAATTCTGAAGAAGAGGCCACTATAGCATTTTATAATGTGTGGTATCGCGACAAGCTCGGCTGTATGCGGAGGTAAAACACGGGATACTGTCTCTTTAAATTTTTGGGTTAGTTTATTTAGTAGGCATAAACTACCCGGTAGTCCATAAAGAAAGCAGAGCCTTATTCGGCAAAAGAGACAAAACAAAATATTAAACTTGCAGCACAGTCCGTATCTCGGCCAAGGCCTGGCCACTCACAAGTTAGCCACACACAGGTTCAGCACACCCCGTGCTAGCTCCTTCCTGGAGCAAAGTTTCCCCAGGTACTGAACACACCTGAGTGTCAGGGCTGGCTTGTTAATGCCCAGACACTCCCTTGATTTGGGAGGTAGGGTGGATAACGTCCCGCCCAGCACTTTCGTAATCCACTGAAAACATTCCCTTGTAAATGTAAACCTAATAACTCTCTCTGCACCGAATGTGCAGGAGAAACTTGCATGTTTTCACATCACTGAGTTTAAGAGTCTCAGCGACACATACCTCCCTTCTAACACACTACCTTTGTCACAAATGGTACAGGTGGATGTTGTATGTGGGAGGCAGCAGTTACAGGCATGCAGCTCAGAAACACCTTTGCCTAAATCTCTGGGTGAGTAGTATGGTAAATATCCATTTACAAAGACATCTATAGGGCTCATTTGTACCTCTGCACGCCTATAGTTTCATGCTGAGACATGGAGGTTTTTCACTTAGATTCCACGTGGAAAAAAATCTATGTTTCATTGGATAGTGTGTTGAACATATTTTAGCTTTCCATGGGTTGATTAAACTGAATTTAGATCCCTTTAGATGTTGCTATAAATTACAATCCAATTAACGGTAGTTGAGGGAGGGAATTTGTGTCTAGAATTCAATTTTTGTGGCATCTAAAGCCATCCATAAACAGTAACAAACTTCGGCACTTGGTGAAGGTTTAGATGGTGATTGGACTAAGGCCATTATGGTATTTGCATTAGATTTTAAAATAAGTGATGTTTTATTTCTGGTATTTAAAACTGTGTAGAGTAAAATAAAGTATTTTTTTGTGTTTAAACCATAATTCCAGAATCCACAACTTGCAATTTCTATTACTTCAGATTTCATTTTTTTCTGGATGATTGTATTCTATCAATGGATAAGTAAAGCCTTGCTTTCCATTATTCATAAGCTTGTATAATAAAAAAAATACAATTGCATTATATGTTTAATTAAACTGCGAAAGAGAAAGAATGAGTTCAATGCCTTTCAACTACTAACAACTGCACAATGTAAATGCGTTGTAAAAGTTGTGATTAATTATTTTGCAATGAATAATATTTTGTGCTAGAACAGATGTCTGTTCTGTAAAAGTTTCACAATGTGGCATCCGTCTAGTATAGAAAAGCCTTCTTTTGTTTCAAGGCTGTCTTTTCAATGTTCACTGTATACAGCTCAGGAGAATTGTGGAGTCAGAAAAAGACAAATACATGCTGTACTCAACTAACTCCTAACCATTCCCAATTGTCTTCTGAAGATTTTAATTAGAAGAGCATTTACCATATATGAACTGTACGTATAAACTGTGACCTTAAGGGGATTTTCCTCAATAAACACAGGCACACTCGTCTATAGGCTTTCTAGTTTTGTAGCTCAGCCACGTTGACGTAAAATGCATGTACATAAAATATTAACGAAGGGGATGCTGTTTCTTAAAAAATAAAATAAAAAGCAGACCCTGTTTTTAAACTTGTACAACCCCTACAAGAAGCACTCACTTCTTATATCTACCTGCACTATTGATTTTTTTCTGATATTAAAACTCCTATGATTTGATAAGAAAGACTGTCTAGGGCTTTATTGTGAGGTATTGATGGGCACCTGGAGCCTGGGGAGATCACTATCTTCAACAACTAGTGCAGCATTGCCAGGTTATATAATGAACATTAAATATGTCGCATCAGTCTTTGATAAATATCAATGGCATGCCAATTACAGCTGGCTTAAAACTGATGTGGTTGGTTTATATCTCTCAAAACCCCACAATATAGCCCTAGCCAGTCTTTCTTACCATCTTAACAAATACAGTTCGTATTCTCATATTTGTACACAGTTCTTTTCTTTTAGACAAGGGTTTGAGAACCTCTGGCCATTCATGTGCCTGTGATGTCATTTTATCCAGGCTCCGGGCAGATTCCCAAAAGATTGCAGTGTTCGGGACAGCTGCCCCGTTTTGCCGGCCACCAGCCCTTGAATTGCTCCTTGCACCTCGAGCATGCACACACAGCATTCACTACTTAACGCTGCGGCACATGAAGTGAAGTATTACGTCATGACATTGGCCAATGCCAGTGTTAGGACTTTCTTTGTGGGCAGTCAGCATGCTCTGCGCTCCTGTCCCACCAATGAAGACAGCAGCCCCAGAATCTCCAATGTGATGCTCCAGCCCCAGCATCTCTTATATAATATATATGCTCCAGCCCCAGCATCTCCTATGTAATATATATATATGCTCCAACCCCAGTGTCTGCTATGTGATGTATATGCTCTGGCCCCAGCGTCTCATATGTGATGTATATGCTCCAGCCCCAGCGTCTCCAATATGATGTATACGCTCTAGCCGAGCGTCTCAGATGTTATGTACATGCTCCAGCCCCAGTGTCTCTTATGTGATGTACTGATGCTCTGGCTGCAGCGTCTCATATGTGATGTATATGCTCCAGCCAGAGCATCTCCAATATGATGTATATGCTCCAGTGGTGCATCTCATGTTATGTACATGCTCCAGACCCAGTGTCTCTTATGTGATGTACTATATATGCTCCAGATGCTGCAGATTTCTTAGGCAATTTGTATTTTTGATGATTAATTTTACTATTGAACAACTATGGTGCTGTCGGTCAATCCAAAAGCTTATTAAACCTGAAACCTGAATATTTAAGACAGTAAAGGTGAGGTTTTGTCAGTGGTTAGCACCGCAGCCTTGCAGCACTGGGGTCCTAGGTTCAAATCCCACCAGGGACAACATCTGCAAGGAGTTTGTATGTTCTCCCCATGTGTGCGTGGGTTTTCTCCGGGTTCTCGTTTTCCTCCCACACTCCAAAGGCATACTGATAGGGAATGTAGATTGTGTGCCCCAATGGGGACAGTGCCGATATTGTCTGAATTGTAAAGCACTGCGGAATATGTTGGCGCTATATAAATAAAAATCTTATTATTATTATTCTTAGGAGAATATCTATGTGCACGGAATTATTGGGTAACTATTAGTGTGCTGAATTATTATGCAACTAAATTAAAAATGACAATTTTCCCATCTCAATTGTTTTCATCTGTTAAAGTGAGAATAATAACCAAACAACTCAAAATTTACAAGAATACATTCCTGATATTTAAAAAAAAATATATATACCAGTGATCAATATAGCCGCCCTTCTTTTCAACAGTCATAACCCTTCCATCCATAGAGTCCATCAGTTTCTTAATCTGTTGATGATCACCTTATTGGGCAGCACCAACTACAACCTCTCAGACAATGTTCAGACAGGTGGACTGGTTTCCTTCACCACAAATCTCCTGTTTAAGAAGGACCTACAAATTCTCAATAGGGTTTTTAATCGATGATGAAGGGGGCCATGGAATAAAACACTGGAAAAAAACACCATTAAGAATTCAACCTATAAGCCTCCCTTAGCTTCCATTTACATGTACATTTTTTTTGCCGCTGATCTATGGCAAACCCACATAAGAATATGCATATATTATATTCCAATCTGTTGCATATTTTGCAGTGGATTAGGCACAGATAAGTGATGAGCGAGTATGTTCGGTTAACCCTTTCAGCAAGTATGCTAGGGCGAGTACCTAGTATCTTCAGCGTACTCGATGATATGTTTGAATCACTCCCATGTGTATGATTTACGTCTGTTTGACAGCTTTAATACATGTGAGGAATGCTTAAGAAACAAGCATTCCTCACTTGTATTAAAGCTGTCAAACAGTCGCAAATCATGCACACGGGAGTGATTCAAACATATCACCGAGTACGCTGAAGATACTCTGTACTCGCCCGAGCATACTCGCCGAAAGGGTTAACCGAACATACTCACTCATCACTAGCACAGATATCTCACTATTCCTTCCAAAAGTTATAATCCACATTGTAAAGATACTTGTTGCAGATTTAGAGATGTTTTTGCAGCACATGGAAGGGATTTGGTAAAATCTCATCTATTTTGCTGCTACTGTAATATGATGCAGATTTTCCACTCTCAAATCCAGGTGAAAAATTATGATATCATTGGCAGTCATCTCACACTAACTTCACAACTAGCGTTAGTCTCTTTGGGCATAGATAATCTTTTAAAAGACCATCAGTATATTGTCTGCCATATACTTATTACTACCAACCTTCTGATAGCTACCTTTTGGAAGCGGAAAGATCCCCCTACAATAGAAGATATTGTTGAAAGGATTGCAACCCATAATATTTATGAACATAACTACACTCTTAAAAACGATAAAACTGCAAAATACAAAAAAAATTGGTCTCTCTGGAATAGAAAATTTGGGACAAATTTGATCTAATAGTTTAGCAGTACTAACTCTCAGGCAGTCAACAACCCTTTAGGTATCCTAAAAACATCAGAATTTAGATGTAATTGTTTATTATAATATTTACCTGTCACTTGTTCGACCATTAAGTAGTTCTGACTCCCTTTCTCCCTTTTTCTTCTTTCCCCTTCCTCTGCTTTTCCTGTATCCTTCCCCCTTTCCGCCTCCCCCAACCCTGTTTTTTTGTTTATACCTTTATGTTAATAGTTATGTTTGAAAATGTATTTCGTTATTGTTAAACCTAAGAAAATTTATTGAAGCAAAAAAATATATCTGTAGCATATCAGTTACATGTGCACATATCTTTTGCAGCTTTCAGATGGTCAGAATGGTCTAACTACATAAGGTGGATTTGCTGCAGAATTCTAAAAATAATTTCCTTTCATCTTAACAGGGTTATTTCAGCAGCATGTGACAGTGATTGGTAATGATTTGTCTAATGTACCTGCTCTAATGAGAATACATCCCATTTTTGACACAAAATATATGATTCTCGTACAAAGCCACATTACAGCTAGAATGCTGATGACCATATTACAGTTGTGTCAGCCGCCAAAGTATGTGGTATAAGACTGACTATACCTCTATACTTTCTAAAATGGGTGTTCCAATGTCAGACATTAGTGGAATATCAGTTCACTTCTATGGAAGTTCCAAAAATTGCTGAGCAACTGCATGCATGGCCACCTCTCTATTCAAACTGGTCTGAGATGCTTCCCATTTATTGAGTCTGGTGCACAGCTCCAGAGATGGGACCCTTATCTATTAGATATAGGTTATCCTAAAAGTATGCCAAAAATATCTGCGATGGGAATAGCCCTTAACAATGTGTTAATTGCAGAACATATAAATGAAACAGTTCAACTTAACAAAACTTATAGAACTCTCCGTTGTTCACTCACTCCCCAACAGCTAGCTCAACCATTCACTAGACTAAACCCCAGGTACTAGCTGGCAAATTTCAGTCCAAGGGGCAAGCACACAGCGCCGGCCAATATGTGGAGAGGCCCATTCTTACGTTGATTTTGTTTGTCTGCCTAATAAAGGGAGCAGAGGTAACTAGGCTCCACAATGTTAAAAGAGGGTAGTTGGGGACTCACCAGCATTTCAATTTTTTTTAAAGTAAATGCAATTGCTGCAGTTTGTGAGGATGTCTCTCAGCAGCTTCCCTGTCTACTTCTGTCAATCTACTCCTTGACTGTCACAGCTAGCAGCCATGGTCATCTTCATCCTACTTTTATATACCAAGATGTGGAGGCTGAGGAGAAGAGTCAAAGACATGCCTGCTAATGCCAGCCATACTAACTCAAGTCAAGCTCAGTTCCGATCATTGTCCCTGCTGATGTGCTCTTCTCCTTTGCTCACTTGCTCCCCCCTCTGCTATGACATGTTACTCCCAGAGATGGATTCAGGGTTCAACTTTGATTGGGTTTGAAATTCAAACAATAATTCAGGGTCAGACTGGAGTGTCTGGGGCCTACAGGGGAAATTGACTCCAGGGGCCCACCCTACAGTTATATGCAAATACCTGTTAGTCGTTATCGCTGTTATAGTGGAGCATCGACTGTAAAACACAGACGGCTCCTGCACATCTACTGTGCGCCACAGTAACTGGGATGTACAAATACGGAAGTTTACATTAAAGGGGTTCTTTGGTTAAAACAAGTTATCACTGATCCATGGGCTCCACAGGTTAGGTAGGTGATAACTTATTGATCGTTTAGGTCCGACTTTTGGAATCTGCACCGATCAGAACAATGGGGAAGTTTTCTCCCTGACAATACTCTTATCCCCATTTTAAAATGCAGCGGCAGGTGGAATGTCTGACCACAGCTTCATTCATTCTCTTTGGGGCTTCCAGAAAAAAACAAGAATAGCGCAGCCACTGAGGGAATGAATTGGTAAGTTGCACATGCCGCTCCAGTCTAATGGGGATAAAAGCTTCTCATTCTGCCGAATGGCCGGGTCCCTGCAGTCAGGCCCTCACCAATCAATAAGTTATCACTTATCCTGTGGAGAGGTGATTACTAGTGTTGAGCGAACATGCTCGACACTGCTTGGTACTCACCCGAGCATCACGCTACTCGGGATGTTCGGCGAGCACCGAGCATTTCCGGGTTACTCGGGCGGGAGCTCGGGTCTCCGCCCTGCATGTTTGGCGCTCTTTACTGAGCCAATGAACATGCAGGGATTGCCAGCCAGTCACTATAATGCCACAGCCATGTTGGTTGTGGGCATTACATTGATTGGCTGGCCGCACAGCGTCACCTCGAGTATTTAAAACCGGGCGCCACCATCTTGGACACAGACGCACGGGATCAGACAGTGTAGGGAAAGCGCTGCTGAGCTAGGGAGAGAGTTATAGTGCAAAATAGTTAGTGTAGGGTCTCTAAAGGCTGCCAGATCAAGCAAACAGTCCTTCTCAGGACTAATATCTATCCCAGATATCAGGCAGGCAGGCTGTATAGGAGACGCAGTGGGGTTATACCAGCAAACTCTGCATTACAGTCCTGTGTGCTGACCTGTTGCTGAAATTTCTGGACTTAGCTCCAGGTCTCGGGGGGGGCAGGAAAAATCCTTTTTTTTTTCATCTAAATGCTCTTTTTTTTTCCTCCTTCACACTGTACAAATACCCGTCATATTAACCTTTTGGTGTCCCCTCCCCTCCCCCCCAAAAAAAACAGTGTGTCTCTGATTTTTCAGACACAAATATATCTGTTGAAAATAGTCTGTTGTAGGCCTGACAAATCCAAGTGTGGTTTTCCATTTCCACAGGTCAAATCTCTGTAGTATCCAGTTTTGGGCCTTTTGTATGTAGAAAAAAACAGTTTGAGTGTGTCACTCACTGTTCAGCTGCAAATATATATATTTAAAAACGTCTGGTATACACCAGTAAATTATAACTGTGGTTTTGCTGTTCCACGGTAAAAAAATTCTATTATCCTGCTTTTGGCATTTTTTGCCGTAAAAAAAATAAATAATAGTGTCTCCCTGATTTTTCAGACACAAATATATCTGTTGAAAATAGTCTGTTGTAGGCCCGACAAATCCAAGTGTGGTTTTGCATTTGCACGGGTCAAATCTCTGTAGTATCCAGTTTTGGGCCTTTTGTATGTAAAAAAAAAACAGTTTGAGTGTGTCGCTCACTGTTGAGCCGCAAATATATATATTTAAAAAAGTCTGGTATACACCAGTAAATTATAACTGTGGTTTTGCTGTTCCACGGTAAAAAATCTCTAGTATCCTGTTTTTCGCATTTTTTGGCTTTAAAAAAACCTGTAGTGTCTCCTGACTGTTCTGACACAAAAATATATCTGTTGAAAATAGTCTGTTGTAGGCCCGACAAATCCCAGTGTGGTTTTGCAGTTCCACATGTCAAATCGCTGTAGTATCCAGTTTTGGGCCTTTTGTATGTAAAAAAAAACAGTTTGAGTGTGTCGCTCACTGTTGAGCCGCAAATATATATATTTAAAAATGTCTGGTATATACCAGTAAATTATAACTGTGGTTTTGCTGTTCCACGGTAAAAAATCTCTATTATCCTGCTTTTGGCATTTTTTGCCGTAAAAAAAATAAATAATAGTGTCTCCCTGATTTTTCAGACACAAATATATCTGTTGAAAATAGTCTGTTGTAGGCCTGATAAATCCAAGTGTGGTTTTGCATTTCCACGGGTCAAATCTCTGTAGTATCCAGTTTTGGGCCTTTTGTATGTAAAAAAAAAACAGTTTGAGTGTGTCGCTCACTGTTCAGCCGCAAATATATATATTTAAAAAAGTCTGGTATACACCAGTAAATTATAACTGTGGTTTTGCTGTTCCACGGTAAAAAAATCTCTATTATCCTGTTTTTTGCATTTTTTGCCTTAAAAAAAAACAGTAGTGTCTCCTGACTGTTCTGACACAAAATTATATCTGTTGAAAATAGTCTGTTGTAGGCCCGGCAAATCCAAGTGTGGTTTTGCAGTTCCACGGGTCACATCTCTGTAGTATCCATTTTTGGGCCTTTTGTATCTATAAAAAAACAGTTTGAGTGTGTCGCTCACTGTTCAGCCGCAAATATATATATTTAAAATTTTATGGTATACCCCAGTAAACAATAACTGTGGTTTTGCCATTCAACGGTAAAAAATCTCTATTATTCAGGTTTTAGTATTTTTTCCGTAAAGAAAAACAGTAATAGTTTCTCTCTGATTGTTCTGATTGTTTAAAAGAGTCGGGTGTAGGCCAGAGAAATAGAACTGTGGTTTTCCTCTTCCACGGTTGTAATCTACTTTTTATTACCCTTTTTCCATTGATAGTGCGAGTGTAAGCTATTTTACTTCCTTTACAATGGGCAGGGCGCTTCCCACTTCTTAACCGAATTACTAGGGAATCACAGAACAACATCAGTATTGCGAACTGATCAGTGTGAACAGGTTATTAATTGGATAGCTGATAATACTTCCAGTTACCTGAGCACCACCACCTCCGGTCTGTCTTCCACACGGTCAACTCTTTGTAGCCATGAGTCTCGACTGCATACTCCTCCTCACCCTGATGCTCCTTCCTCCCACCATGCCGAGTGTTGTCAGACAGCAACTGATCCCACACTTGGACACTCTGAAGAGATGTTCACTGGTCCATTTCCATATTTGTGCCCCTCGCATGCTCCGCTTGAAGTGGTGGAAGAGGAGATTCCATGTAGCGATGTCCAAATATTTGAACATCCACGGTCACAGGAAGTCGATGCTGGCAATTTGTCACAAGAGGTGGACGATGACACTATTGCCAGTAAGTGAGGAGGAGGATCGTGGTGCGCAAGTGGAAGAGGAGGAGGTGGTGGATGATCTAGTAACTGACCCAACATGACAGGAGGACATGCAGAGTGAGGCCAGCAGTACACAGGTGGATGGAGGCAGAGTACCCCAACAGGCAGGAAGAACCATTGTGGTGGCCGCAGACAGAAGGCGGGCAACCGTTCCCCGTAACACCAACACGAGGGACGTTGCCAGTACAAGCGGTAGGTCTTCCAGAGTATGGAATTTTTTTAAAGACTCTGCTGATAACCCCAAAAAGACCATTTGTACCACCTGCCATGCCAGCATCAGCAGGGGTGACAAAACTACCAGCCTGACCACCACCAGCATGATCAGGCACATGGCAGCAAAGCACCCGACTTTGTGGGGCGACAGTCCTAAATTCGCACATTTCACGACTGCTTGCATTGGAAATGCTGCCTTTTAGGTTGGAGGAGATGGAATCCTTCCGCAACCTTATGGCGGTGGCCGTCCCTCGGTACTCAGTCCCCAGCCGACACTATTTTGCACGGTGTGCCATCCCCACACTACACAAGCACGTGTCCCAAAACATCTGCTGTGCCCTCAACAATGCAGTTACTGGGAGAGTCCTCTTGACAACGGACACGTGGACAAGTGCTTGTGGCCAGGGACGGTACATCTCCCTGATGGCACACTGGGTAAACATAGTGGAAGCAGGGACCCAGTCGGACCTTGGGACGGAACACATCCTCCCCACACCGAGGATTGTGGGCCCTATGTCAGTCAGAGTTGCCCCCACAGTGTACAGCTCCTGCGCGTCCTCCTCCTCCTCCTCCTCCTCATGTTCAGCCTCCATCTCAGATATCACCACATCAGTTACAAGCTGGAAGCACTGCAGTACTGCCTCCGCCAAGCGGCAACAGGCTGTGCTGAAACTCATAAGCTTAGGTGATAAACCTCACACTGCTTGTGAGTTGTGGACAGCTGTGAAAGAGCAGGCAGATCTGTGGCTGAGACCGCTGAACCTACATCCAGGCATGGTCGTGTGTGACAATGGCCGTAACCTGGTGGCGGCTCTGAGGAAAGGCAAGATCACACACGTACCATGCCTGGTTCTTGTGCTTAACCTCGTGGTTCAGCGGTTTCTTAAATCGTACCCCGAGTTGCCAGATCTACTCGTGAAAGTACGCCACCTGTCAGCTCATTTTCGCAAGTCGGCTACAGCTTCCGCCGCCCTTGCTGTGTTGCAGCAGCGTTTGCAGCTTGCGGCACACCGACTGCTATGTGATGTCCCCACACGTTGGAACTCTACCCTCCGCATGTTGCTAAGGATTTGTGAGCAGAAGAGAGCAGTTGTGGAGTACCAGCTGCAACAAGGCCGTCGATATTCAGGTCAGACTCCACACATAAGACCTCAGGAGTGGACCTGGATGTCTGACATATGTACCATCCTGACAAACTTTGAGGAGGCCACCAAGATGGTGAGTGGCGATGACGCCATCATTAGTGTCAGCATTCCACTTGTCTGTCTTTTGCAACGCTCTCTGCAGAGAATTAAAGAGGAGGCATTGCAGCCAGAGTATGATGAGATGGATCAAGAAGCCGTAGCGGTTGATTACACACAGCCTAGCCTCATCTCATCCCAATGTGCATTGGGGGACAATGAGGGAGAGGAGGAGGAGGAAGAACAAGAGCTGGTATCATGCGCTGTAGACGGTAGTACCTCTACAACTGTCATACCGTCGGTTCAGCGTGGGTGGCCTGAGGACAGTGGGGAGGAGGAGGAGGAGGAGAGCATGGTCAGTTGTCATCTTGGTGAGGACACGGAAATCTTGCCCATTACCAGTCTGGCACGCATGGCTGACTTTATGTTACGCTGCCTTAACCGTGACCCTCGCGTTCTCAAAATGTTGGGTGACAGTCATTACTGGTTGGTGACACTTTTAGACCCCCGCTACAAGTAGAACTTTCACTCTCTTATTCCTGAGGTGGAGAGGTCTTCAAAAATGGGGCAGTACCAGAAGGCCCTTGCTGCAGAACTGTTGAAAAAATTCCCATCTGAACACGCTAGCAGCAGAGGTCTCAGTTCGTTGTTGCCCAACCAAGGCGTACATGCGAGAGAGACGCAACTACAATCCAGCAGAGGCAGAGGAACACTGTCAACATTCTGGGACAGTTTTCTCAGACCCTCCCTTTGGACAGACCCTGAGGCGTGGTGTACTCTCACAAGGAGTGGAAAGTTTCAAAAGATGGTGAGGGAGTACCCTGCCGACCGTACCAGAGTCCTCCGTGATTCCTCTGTGCCTTTTAATTATTGGGTATCCAAGCTGGACACTTGGAATGAACTCGCTCTGTACGCCTTGGAGGTCCTGGCCTGCCCTGCCGCTAGCGTGTTATCGGAGCGTGTTTTTAGTGCCGCTGGGGGAATTATAACTGATAAGCACACTCGCCTGTCAACTGACAATGCTGACAAGCTGACCCTTATCAAAATGAACAAGGGCTGGATTGGGCCAGACTTCTCATCACCACCAAATGACAGCAGAGTAACATAAAGTCAAATCCTCTGTGTTATTTCGGGAGGTGTATTCACATGCACCGCTTCACACCCACACATGGGTATACGCTTCCTCATTTTGGCTGTTTTATGCTCTTCTCCTTATCCTCAGCCTCCACCACCACTATACCACCAGGGTGACCGTGGTCCGTGTTGCCATTATTGAAAGTTCCTCCATCCTGTTTTTTGTCAGCTTTTGCTTGGAAGGCACAAGCAAAGACTGTGGGAGACCCACTCCCCAATAATGGGAATAATATTTTTAAGATGCTGTACTGTATGGCTCTTCCAAGGGGCATTAAAAGCATCTTGTTATACCACTCTGACCTCCACGTCTCTTCTGAGGGGCATTAAAAGCATCTTGTTAAGCTACTGGGACCTCCATCATTCTTTCAAGGGGCATTAAAAGCGTCTTGTTAAGCTACTGGGACCTCCATCATTCTTTCAAGGGGCATTAAAAGCATCTTGTTATACCACTCTGAGCTCCACGTCTCTTCTGAGGGGCATTAAAAGCATCTTGTTATACCACTCTGATCTCCACGTCTCTTCTGAGGGGCATTAAAAGCGTCTTGTTAAGCTACTGGGACCTCCATCATTCTTTCAAGGGGCATTAAAAGCATCTTGTTATACCACTCTGACCTCCACGTCTCTTCTGAGGGGCATTAAAAGCATCTTGTTATACCACTCTGACCTCAACGTCTCTTCTGAGGGGCATTAAAAGCGTCTTGTTATACCACTCTGACCTCCACGTCTCTTCTGAGGGGCATTAAAAGCATCTTGTTAAGCTACTGGGACCTCCATCATTCTTTCAAGGGGCATTAAAAGCGTCTTGTTATACCACTCTGACCTCCACGTCTCTTCTGAGGGGCATTAAAAGCATCTTGTTATACCACTCTGACCTCCACGTCTCTTCTGAGGGGCATTAAAAGCGTCTTGTTAAGCTACTGGAACCTCCACGACTCTTTGAACGGGCATTGCATTTCCTCATAATTTTTGGAAGCTTTTGCTTGGAAGGCATAAGCAAATACTATGGGAGACCCACTCCCCAATAATGGAACTTATGTTTGTAATATGCTGTACTGCATTGCTCTTGTAAGAGGCATTGCAAGTTGCTCTGTCCTAATTTTTGGAAGCTTTTGCTTGGAAGGCATAAGCAAATACTATGGGAGACCCACTCCCCAATAATGGGACTTATGTTTGTGATATGCTGTACTGCATGGCACTTGTAAGGGGCATTGCAAGTTGCTCCTTTCTAATTTTTGGAAGCTTTTGCTTGGAAGGCATAAGCAAATACTATGGGAGACCCACTCCCCAATAATGGGACTTATGTTTGTAATATGCTATACTGCATGGCTCTTGTAAGAGGCATTGCAAGTTGCTCCTTCCTTATTTTTGGAAGCTTTTGCTTGGAAGGCATAAGCAAATACTATGGGAGCCCCACTCCCCAATAATGGGAATAATGTTTTTAAGATGCTGTACTGTATGGCTCTTGTAAGGGGCATTAAAACCGTCTTGTTAAGCTACTGTGACCTCCACGTCTCTTCAAAGGGGCATTAAAAGCATCTTCTTAAGCCACTCTGAACTCCACAGCTCATCCAAGGGGCATTGAAATGTTGTTTTTAATTACCTTACCTCTAATCTACACGACTCTTCCAACGGGCATTGCATTTCCTCCTAATTTTAATCAGCTTTTGCTTTTCAATGCAAAGGTGAAAACTAAGGGAGACACACTCCCCAATAATGGGTAGAAGGTTTTTAGTACGCTGTAATCCACGTTTGTTTCAAGGGGCATTGCAGTTCCACATAATTTTTGGAAAGCCTTCCATTCACTGCTTAGGCCAACAGTGCACAGGAGACCCAGTTGCTATAAATGGAAAAAAAGGTTTAATTAAGGCCCTCTGTCCTCCATGTCATTTCCAAGGGGCATTGGAGTGCCTCAAAATTTTTGGTAGGCATTGCACTCACTGTATGCCCTATAACTGTGTAGCCGAACCGCTCCTTTTGTTACAGAAACATATCCTACAAGACATATGTGGTTGACTGGCCTGATATTGATGTGAATGGTCCCTGTTCCTCCTGCTCTTTCTCCTTTTCCACTACCTCATCCATCATTTATCACCTGAAGCTTTGTTTTAACAGGAGTCATAGAACTTGGATAGTAGCAGGAAAACATCCAGCAATCCTCGGAGGAGGTAGGATATGCGCCAAAACGCATTATGGGAGTATAATGATTTTTTTATTTTATTCTCACTTTTACAGGTTTTGGAGACATCAGGAGGTGAACACGACTCTCAACATTGTCCCTTGCTAGCACTGATCGCAGCATAAGCAGGGGACAATGATGAGTGATGCCTTCAGCACCTGGCTCTTGGGAACAGCGCTAACTGTATGCTGATTCCCAAGCGCTGGTACGTGTGATACTGATGTCATCAGTGTGCATGTGTGTGGGATGTACTGGGGCCCGTGCTGTGGGTAAAAAACCTACATGTCAGCGTGTTATGCCCACGGACACACGGTCCGTGGAAACACACTAACATGTGCACAGACCCAATCATTTGAATGGGTCTACGTGTCTCCAGTACGTGTGGAAACTGTCACCGCATGTACTGGAAATACAGATGTGTTAAAGAGGCCTTATAGACTGTATATGTCATATAAGAGGCCAAGAGTGTGATCTATATTTCATATAGGAGGTAGAGATTGCGATGCATCTTGTATAAATAATATTGTTGTTGGCCAATGCTGGGAATAATCACCCAGAAACATTTTCTTTCACTTCAGAAGCAACCATGCAGGGAGAGCTGTAGGCCTGTAGTCTTGTTTCCAGGGTGAGAGCAGAGTGCGATGTCACTACATACCCCGGAGTCGGCGTTTCAAGGGCAGGACAGCAGGAGCCGGGAGAACAGAGCACGGTGTGTGTCAGACACAAATCAGGGAGAGCAGAGAGCTGCGTGTCACCTGATATCACTGCTCTAGTAGCCAGCGTTACATGCAGCGGGAGAGCAGGAGAGCAGAGAGCAGTGCGTGTCACTGCCCACAAAGAACATCAACTGTCTTGTCCTGATTTTGTGAGTGCACGTGTCGCTGCGGGCCTGCGGTCACAGCTGAAAGGTACATGCGCATGACCCTAAATTTACTTTGGCTGCGCTTTTAAAGGGCCCGCACTTTTAAAGGGCCCGCTCAACCAATTCTCTTACTCTCTCATTGGGGCCCACCGGGCATTTCCCCGATATCCCGCCAGGCCAGTCTGACACTGCATATAGTGTCAGCCATGTGATAGGGCAGAGGAAGCAAACTCCATGTAATTTCTCTAAATAATACATACCTCAGTTAAATATCCTTCCTCTGCTCTTCCTTCCTCCAGTCAATGATCAACTAGGGATAGCACCAATAAATGTACTGTGACAGGGTCACTGGAAATGTATGTGAGGGGAGATACAGTTATATGCAAAAGTTTGGGCACCCCTATTAATCTTAAGCTTATTGTTTTATAAAAATTGGTGTTTTTGCAACAGCTATTTCAGTTTGATATATGTAATAACTGTTGGATACAGTAATGTTTCTGCCTTGAAATGAGGTTTATTGTACTAACAGAAAATGTGCAATCTGCATTCAAACAAAATTTGACAGGTGCATAAGTATGGGCACCTCACCAGAAAAGTGACATTAATATTTAGTAGATCCTCCTTTTGCAAAAATAACAGCCTCTAGTCGCTTCCTGTAGCTTTTAATGAGTTCCTGGATCCTGGATGAAGGTATTTTTGACCATTCCTCTTTACAAAACAATTCCAGTTCAGTTAAGTTTAATGGTCGCCGAGCATGGACAGCCCTCTTCAAATGATCCCACAGATGTTCAATGATATTCAGGTCTGGGGACTGGGATGGCCATTCCAGAACATTGTAATTGTTCCTCTGCATGAATGCCTGAGTAGATTTGGAGCGGTGTTTTGGATCATTGTCTTGCTGAAAGATCCATCCCCTGCGTAACTTCAACTTTATCACTGATTCTTGAACATTATTGTCAAGAATCTGCTGATACTGAGTGGAATCCATGCGTCCCTCAACTTTAACAAGATTCCTGGTGCCGGCATTGGCCACACAGCCCCAAAGCATGATGGAACCTCCATCAAATTTTACTGTGGGTAGCAAGTGTTTTTCTTGGCATGTTGTGTTTTTTTGCTACCATGCATAACGCCTTTTTGTATGACCAAACAACTCAATCTTGGTTTCATCAGTCCACGGGACCTTCTTCCAAAAAGAAATTGGCTTCTCCAAATGTGCTTTTGCATACCTCAGCCGACTCTGTTTGTGGCGTGCTTGCAGAAACGGCTTCTTTCGCATCACTCTCCCATACAGCTTCTTCTTGTGCAAAGTGCGTTGTATAGTTGACCGATGCATAGTGACACCATCTGCAGCAAGTTGATGCTGCAGCTCTCTGGAGGTGGTCTGAGGATTGTCCTTGACTGATCTCACCATTCTTCTTCTCTGCCTTTCTGATGTTTTTCTTGGCCTGCCACTTCTGGCCTTAACAAGAACTGTCCCTGTGTTCTTCCATTTCCTTACTATGTTCCTCACAGTGGAAACTGACAGGTTAAATCTCTGAGACAGCTTTTTGTATCCTTCCCCTGAACAACTATGTTGAATAATCTTTGTTTTCAGATCATTTGACAGTTGTTTTGAGGAGCCCATGATGCCACTCTTCAGAGGAGATTCAAACAGGAGAACAACTTGCAAGTGGCCACTTTAAGTAGCTTTTCTCATGATTGCATACACCTGGCTATGAAGTTCACAGCTCAATGAGGTTACAAAACCTAAAAAAGTGCTTTAGTAAGTCAGTAAAATGTCGGTAGGAGTATTTAAAACAAGAAAATGATAAGGGTGCCCATACTTATGCACCTGTCAAATTTTGTTTGAATGCAGATTGCACATTTTCTGTTAGTACAATAAACCTCATTTCAAGGCAGAAACATTACTGTGTCCAACAGTTATTACATATATCAAACTGAAATAGCTGTTGCAAAAATACCAATTTTTATAAAACATTAAGCTTAAGATTAATAGGGGTGCCCAAACTTTTTCATATAACTGTATGTATAATGAAGATTGCTATTTTCCGCGATGTGAAACCCAGAAATTTCTCTCCAGCATGTTATGTGCTGAGTAGTGATGAGCCAATATGTTCTAAATCCGATCTCAAATGTTAAGTTCGACACGAATGTGGCACATTGGATTTGTGATCGGAAAGGCGAGCAAAATTTGTAACATTCGGGAAATCAGTAATGATCGGCAAATTTACGTGGTTACGTGATTGCGGGGCAACTACTGCGTTTTATACAGTTTTGCTTCCATAGTGCATGCGTATGATGAGCGGGGAGTTGTGGGAGATGAGTGGGGGGGGCTGGTGAAAGCTCAGAACTGGTCAGATCAGTGGCGCGCTGTTTTGTTTTTTTTCCTTCCTGTAGGCGGTAACTTTAAGTCAGGTTAGCGCGGCTAGCCAATCAGAGCGCAGGAAGCATCCACAGTGTCCCAGATACAAGGGCTTCTGCAATTGGCTGCTGAAATCACATGTCCTCTCCATATAAAAACCGGCCATATTCTCTCAGTGCCATTTTATGCATGTCTCTGAAGGAGATAGACGCTGTTGAGTGTGCTGTGTTCTGTATAATGAGAGATATTCACTAAATAGATTGGTGCTTCTGTGGAAGTCAGATAGTGTAGATAAGTCCTGTGCTGTGTACCTGTTCAATCAACCTTGCAGCCTTTTTTTTTGTTGTTTTTGTGCAATTATTGAGATTCTCACAGAAAGAGCAGGATCTATGGCTCAGAACAGTGCTGTGCATTGGTTGTACTGTGCTCCATGCAGACTTTCAATATATTTTTGCACTTGCTAATGTGATAAAGCAAGCAAGCAAGCCCTTGTAGGCCACTTTTTGTTTTTGTGGGGTTGAAATTAAGCTATCTGCAGAGCTTGTCAGTGCAGAGCTTCTGAGTGCAGAGCACAAAAAAACTTTTTTTTTCATTTGCTAATGTGATAGTGCAAGGTGTGTTAGCCCAGTTTGTCATTTTTTTGGTGGATGAACTTCAGCTTTATGCACAGTAAAACAAATATTATATTTCTGTTGCTATCCACAGTCCACCAAAGATTTTCTTGTGTCACAGACGTGTTACATTCTGCTATAAGCTACCTAGTGCTTTTAGTGGCGGTGAAATTCAACTGTTTTCAGAGTAAAAAAATAGATTTTTTCTGTTGCCAGCCACAGTCCACCAAAGATTTTTTTTGTGTCGAAGATGTGTTACACTCTGCTATAAGCCACCTAGTGCTTTTAGTGGCAGTGAAATTCAGCTGTTTTCAGAGTAAAAAAATTGATATTTTCTGTTGCTAGTCACAGTTCACCAAAGATTTTTTTGTGTCGCAGACGTGTTATACTCTGCTATAAGCCATCTAGTGCTTTTAATGGCGGTGAAATTCAACTGTTTTCAGAGTAAAATAATCTATTTTTTCTGTTGCTAGTCACAGTCCACCAAAGATTTTTTTGTGTCGCAGACGTGTTACACTCTGATATAAGCCACCTAGTGTTTTAGTGGCAGTGAAATTCAACTGTTTTCAGAGTAAAAAAAAATATTTTTTTCTGTTGCTAGTCAGAGTCCACCAAAGATTTTTTTGTGTCACAAACGTGATACACTTTGCTAAAAGCTACATACTATTTTAGTGGCAGTGAAGTTCAGCTGTATGTAGAGCTTATGCAGAGTAAATAAATATATTTTTTACTGTGACTAACGTGATACAGCAGGCTAGATCTGAGTTTGAAACATCTTGGAGCATATATTCTATACAGGCCTCATCCACAGTCAAAAAATACTTCTTTGATTCCTAACGTCTACACTAGGGGGCATCTCAGGGTGCCAAGGGAGGGTGGTTTACTGCGACCAAGGGGGGGTGGCAATACCAGAAAAACTATTAGTGAAGGTGTTAGTGAAGGCTAGAAACAAATGGAAGAGGAAGAGGTGATGGGCAAGCAACAATCAGAACATGGAAAGGATAATCATCCCCTCTCTGTTCATGTTTGGCGGGTGGGGACGGAGGAAACAAGCATCAGAATTACCCAGCCACCAACACAGCATGGGCTTGAACCTCAGGAAAGAGGCCGACATATGAGTGCGTTCTTGCTGCACTATCTGGAACATGATCTCCGTATAGTTATGATTCAAAATAGTGCTGACGACTAGGTTGCCACTCTGTTAGATCCACGTTATAAGAGTCAATTTTTCCAGATCCTTCCCGCCCTGGAAAGGGACCCGTGGATGCTGGAACATCGAAACACGCTTTTACACAACCTTAACATAGGTTTTCCCCAAGCCAGCAGTGAGGCACACAGAGTTCATCGCAGCTCTACACTTCCAGCCTCCGACACGTCAATTCGTCAATGCCAAAATATTAGCAGCAGCAGTAGGGTAAGTGGCAGAAGCAATTTCTGTGAGTCCTTTCACACATTTTTTAGATCAGCTCGTGCACCTGCACAACAGAGTACAAGTCTGACACGTGGATAGTGCACTCCTGATTGAGTCTCCATCTGCTGGGTTGGCTGTAGTGGAAGAGGTTTTGGCTCCTAATTCTACAATTTCTACTGTAGTGAAATTAATGCCACTTTGCTGGTGTCTGCTACAAATTTTTGGAAATGTGAACACTCCTGATTGTGTCTCCATCTATTGGGTTTGGCTGTAGTGGAAAAGGTTTCTGTCTTCATTAAACTACTTCTACTCTGTTGAAATTGATGCCCTTTTGCTGGTGTCTGCCACTAATTTTTGGAAATGTGGGGAATTCTGATTGGGTCTCCATCTATTGGATTGGCTGTGGTGGAAGCGGTGTTGGTCCCCATTATACTACTTAAACTCTAGTGAAATTCATGCCACTTTGGTGGTTTTAGGCCCTCATTTTTTTAAATGTGAACACTCCTGATTGTGTCTCCATCTATTGGATTTGGCTGTAGTGGAAGAGGTTTCTGTCTTTATTAAACTACTTCTACTCTGGTGAAATTGATGCAACTTTGCTGGTGTCTGCCACTAATTTTTGGAAATGTGGGGAATCCTGATTGGGTCTCCATCTATTGGGTTTGGCTATAGTGTAAGAGGTTTCTGTCTCCATTAAACTACTTCTACTCTGGTGAAATTCATGCCACTTTGGTGGAGTTATTCCCTAATTTAGGGAAATGTAAATACTTCTGATTGAGTCTCCTTCTACTGGGTTGGCTTTAGGAGAAGACATGTCGTTCCTAATTCTACAATTTCTACTGTAGTGAAGTTGATGCCACTTTGCTGGTGTCTGTCACTAATTTTTGGAAATGTTGGAAATCCTGATAGGGTCTCCATCTACTGGGTTGGTTGTAGGGGAAGAGATATCGTTCCTAATTGTACAATTTTTACTGTACTGAAATTGATGCCACTTTGTTCGTGTCTGCCAGTAATTTTTGGAAATGTGGGGAATCCTGATTGGGTCTCCATCTATTGGGTTGGATGTAGGAGAAGCGGTGTCGGTCCCCATTATACTAATTAAACTCTAGTGAAATTCATGCCACTTTGGTGGTTTTAGGCCCTCATTTTTTTAAATGTGAACACTCCTGATTGTGTCTCAATCTATTGGGTTTGGCTGTAGTGGAAGAGGTTTCGGTCTCCATTAAACTACGTCTACTCTGGTGAAATTGATGCCACTTTGCTGGTGTCTGCCACAAATTTTTGGAAATGTGGGGAATCCTGATTGGGTCTCCATCTATTGTGTTGGCTGCAGTGGAAGAGTTGTTGGTCACCATTATACTAGTTCTACTGTAGTGAAATTAATTCTTTGGTGCAGATATTTTTGCCACAGGGATACGCAAGATATAATCAAAATTGGTTTTCTTAGTACTGTGGTATATAAAGCAGGCTATATTTCATCTTTTAATTTTTCGGTGCTGATATTGTTCTCCATACAGGGGTACACATTAGTAATGAGAGAGCACTAAATATGCTCAACTTAGTGGTTCAGCGGTTTCTCAAAACCTACCCAGATCTGCCAGAGCTGCTTATGAAAGTACAACGCGTGTGTGTCCAGTTCAGAAAATCAGCTATAGCTTCCGCTACTCTTTCAGTTCTTCGACGGCATATACAGCTTCCAGCTCACCGACTGTTGTGCGATGTCACCACAAGTTGGAAATCAACATTGCAGATGTTGGGAAGGATTTGTGAGCAGCAGAAGGCAGTTGTTGAGTACCAGCTTTAACACGTCCATTGGCATTCAGGTCAGCCTCCGCACATAAGAACTGATGAGTGGGCATGGATGTCTGACCTCTGTGCCATCCTCAAAAACTTTGAGGACTCCACCAAGATGGTGAGCTGCGATGATGCCATAATTAGCGTCACCATCCTGCTTCTCTGTCTACTGAAACACTTGGTGCTCACAGTTAAAGAGGAGGCATTGCAGCCGGAGCAAGGAACTATGCAGCCCATCCTCATCTCATCTCAATGCGGATTGGGTGATAATGAGGAGGAGGATGAGGAGGAGAACATGGACAGTCGTCCTCTTGGGGAGGACAGGGAAGTCTTGGCTGTCTTGGAAGTCTTGATACCCCTCTTTCAGTTTGTTGGAAAGCTGTATGAGTTTCACTTAATGATCTTCAGGGGCCTAAACCATGGCTTTGCTTATGCATGTTATTTCTCTAAACGCATTGCAGATCAGGCCATTGTCCAACTCTGTAGTGATTAAATTCAATTTTAAAGAAAGATCTTTGTCTGTGACTAAGCACCACCGAAAAGTGTGAGCTGATGTTGGATGGGCTGCCATTGCTTATGCAACAAGCTGCATTAGAGGACTTTCTGGTAGAAATGACAGCCGGAGTAGATACGGTTTACCTCTATGCCAGTCCTTTCACCGAGCTAAAGAATGTGGTAGTTTAGTATTGCGGCCTGTGGGTGGGTGGCTGGCTGCATACTTGCGCTTGCATTCTGTTATGGATCCGGGTGGTGGAACCTCTGTGCTGTGATACAAGGAGGGACCAGAGGGGCATAACTAAGTGCCTACCAGGACCAACCCTGGCCACACGGCGGCTTAGTCGACTCCGTGAACCAAGGAGGGACCGGCAAGGTGAACCAGGTGCCACTCTGGGGCCGACCTCGTGTGAGAGCAGGCGACTCCCACGGTACTGATGGCCGAAGCTGACAGGCACAGCTGATGAGCACGGCTGGTAGACAGGCATGTGATGTGGGTAGACAAGCAGGCAGGCATGGCAAATAGGCCGGAAGGCGGGAACGGCTGATAGACAGGTAGGCGGGCACGGCTGATAGACAGGCAGGCGGGCATGGCTGATAGACAGGCTGGCGGGCACGGCTGATAGACAGACAGGTTGGCACGGCTGATAGACAGGCAGGCAGGCACGACTGATAGACAGGCTGGCGGGCACAGAAACCTGAGGGCTGGAGAGAGTGTTAGCACACAAACAACAACTTTGCACAGGCACCTCCATTATGGAGGAGGTGCCTAAAGTAGGGGCAGTCCTCCAGCCATTGGCTGGGGACTTTTAGGATGGCGCGTGCATCCCCTTTAAGAGGAAGGGAGCGCGCGTGTGCCCTAAGAACAGAGACCGGGGATCTGTGCGTGCTGCGTGCACCCCGGACAGACGCTGTGATGAGGACAGGGGGAGGAGCGGAGAACGCCGGACCGGAGCCGCGGTGGTGAGTAGATCGGCGTCTCTGTCGGGCTGGAGGCAGAGACGTCGACGCTACAGATTCCAAGTAATAGAAAACTAAGGAGATGGATGGCCTCAGCATCACCACAACCTGCAAGGTTTGCGCTATTAACTCTCCTGATGGAGAAGCCAGGGCCCACCGTAGGAGTCTCCAGTTCTCTGGTGGGCCAATCCAACCGTGCCAAGAAGCATCCCTGGCTAATAAAAGTGTGTGGGAAGGTTCCCGGACACTCTATGACTGCTTTTTTTTTTACTGTAGACTGGCTCCAGCAATCCATAAGATTGCAATCTATAAGATCCCTTCACTGGCTCCCAATTGCCCAGTGTATCCAGTTCAAACTACTAACACTGATGTGCAAAGCCATCCCTAACCTTTCTTCTTAATAGATCGCTGAACTAATCTCCCAATATATTCCTTTCTGTAATCTCCGGTCCTCCCAAGACCTCCTTCTTTTCACATTTATTCAGGCCTCCGACCTCACCATTCCACTGAAACTGCCCTGACTAAAGTCACCAACGACCTACTAACTGCCAAATCCAAGCCAGACTACTCTGTCTTCCTCCTCCTAGACCTGTCATCTGCCTTCGACACAGTAGACCATACCATCTTACTACAGACTCTCATCTCTCGCCATCACAGACTTGACCCTGTCTTGGATCTTTTCATACCTAACCGACAGGACATTCAGTTTCTCCCACTCACACACCACCTCCTCATCTCACCCCCTATGTATTGGTGTCCCCTAAGGTTCAGTTGTAGGACCCAGGCTCTTCTCCATCTACACCTTCGGCCTGGGACAGCTCATGGTCTCACGTCTTTCAGTATCACCTCTATGCTGATGACACACAGATCTACCTCTCTGGACCTCTCACCACCTTACTAACCAGAATCCCACAATGTGTGTCCTACTGTATATTTTATCTTTTTTCTCTGCTAGATTTGTAAAAAATAACATGGATAAAACAGAATACATCATCTTTCCACCATCTCATTCACCCCCACAACTGATCTATCTATCAAAGTGAATAGCTGCCCAATCTCCCAAGTCCTGCAAGCTTGACTCTGATCTGTCCTTCAAACGTCAGATCCAAGCCCTTTCCACTTGCTGCTGACTCCAACTCCAAAGTATTTTGGGGATCCACACATTCCTCAGCCATGAATGTAGAAAAACACCAGTGCACGCCCTCATCATCTCCCACCTCGACTACTACAAGCTCCTTCTCTGTGGCCTCCCTTCTACCACTCTCGCACCCCTCCAATCTATCTTAAACTGTGTTGGCCAATTAATCCACCTGTCACCCCGCTATTCCCAGGCTTCTCCCCTCTGTCAATCCCTGCTCTGGCTCTCTGTTGCCCAGAGACTCCAGTTGAAAAGGCTAACTTTTGCATACCAAGCCATCATAAACCTGTCTGCTCCATACATGTGTGACCTAGTCTTCCTGTTCTAGTTACCTGCGCACAACTTCCCATCCTTCCAAGATCTTCTTCTTTACTTCACTCTTATCTATTCTTGTCATGATCACATACAAGATTTGTCCCGTGCATTTCTGCTACTGTGTATTGCTGTACCCCAACACATCAGACTCTCGCCTACCGTGCAAACCTTGAAAAGAAAGCTGAAGACCCACTTCTTGTGACAAGCATAAAATTTGCGGTAAACCTCGCTCCAGCATACCGCTGCATGACTAGCTGTACCCTGACCTACTGTATCCTCACCCATCCCTTGTACATTGTTTGTGTGCCCTGGCGGGCAGGGTCCTCTCTCCTCTTGTACCAGTCGGTGATCCCTTTTGACATCTACTGCACCACGGAATAAATGTCGCTGTAATAGTAATAATAATTATAGTACTTGTACTCTGGGTCAATTGATGGTACTTTCCAGGTGTCTACCCCTAATCTGATGTGTTTTGGCAGCTTTTGGGCCGGTTTTAAGGTGTTGCGTATGCGTTTTTTTTGTCCCCCCATTGAATCCGTAGGGACGCCTACTCACCATATCTCCACTTCAAGGGTGGGGTTGGGAAAGTTAAATGTCCAGCCACTGAGTTTTTTTCTTCTATGTGTTGGGAGACAGTGAAGTCTCCAGTGATATTGGGAGGGATTTTTCCTTATTTTGGGACTTGGGGGCCATATCGAGTGTCTCGGACAAAAGCCAGATCCCTCGGGAAGAAATCAAAGGTGAATGAGTTCTGCCTCTGTGTCCTTGCCAGGGAGGACAATCTCCCTGAGTTAGAAGTGTCCAGAGAGAACTATGGGACTGCTCAAGTTAGAGACTTTACCTTAAAGGGGGCATTTGATAATGTTACTGTCTGTAATGAAGTTGCTTAAGAGCCTGGGGCAGATACCAAACTCCCACACTTTGCAGTTAATGGGGACTTATAGTATCGGGTAACCAAAATGAGGGGAGACGCTAGTGGAGCAGCTGTTGATTCCAGAACCCTTCTGGCGGAGAATTTTAGATATGGCCAATTCGCATGTTTTGGGGGGACATCTGGGGGTAGAGAAAACTCCGGAAAGGATAATGCAGAGGTTCTATTAGTTGGGATGTTACCGGGAAATCCTAAACTATTGTAGGTCCTGCCCCACCTGCCAGATAACCGCTCCCTCTTCTCAGTTCCGCAGTCCCCTAGTCCCGTTGCCTGTGATAGTGGTCCCATTTGAGAGGATTGCCATGGACCTAGTGGGTCCCTTAGTTAAATCGGCACGGGGTATCAATACATCCTTGTCATAGACTATGCGACCCGGTACCCAGAAGCAGTACCACTAAGGAACTCTTCGACCAAGAGTATTGCCTGGGAACTTGTCCATATTTTTGCCACGATGGGCCTTCCCGAGATCCTGATGGACCGAGCAACCCCCTTCATGAGCAAGGGGGTGAACGAGCTGAGTAAGGTCCTCCAGATTGCCCAGCTGCGAGCCTCAGTCTACCATCTGCAGACAGACGGCCTAGTAGAGCGGTTCAATAAGACCTTCTGTTCCTGCTCTTCTCCATCAAAGAAGTTCCTCAAGCCTCCACTGGTTTCTCTACCTTTGAGCTCCTGTATGGTCGACATCCGCGAGGGTTCCTAGGAATGTAGCCAAGGAAACCTGGGAAGCCAAGGTCACTCCCCACCGTAGCATCATAGAACATATCACCCAATTGCAGGAGAGAATGGCGAAAGTGATGCCTATCATGAAGGCGCAACTTCTCCAGGCACAGGAGACACAGGCAAGGGCGTATAACCAATGAGCAAGGCTCAGGCAGTTCCAGCCTGGGGGCCGCGTGCGGGTGCTTATCCCCACGGTCGAGAGCAAGTTCCTAGCCAAGTGGCCAGGTCCATATGAGGTGATGGAAAAACTAGGCGAGGTTAATTACAAGGTCCATCAGCCAGAACGAAGGAAGCCACACTAAGTATACCACATGAACTTTCCCAAGCCGTGGCAAGATAGGGAAACGCTGGAAGGTCCTTGCCTGGGAGCCAGTCCTGAAGCCAAAGTGGAGGATGTCACGACTGCGGAGACTCTATCGCCGGCCCAGAAGCAACAGTGTCGAGAACTACTGCAGTGGATCGTGACCTGTTTTCAGAGTTGCCGGGGCGTACGCAGGTGGTGGAGCACGACGTGCCGACAGAGCCGCATATAAGGGTGAACCTTATCACCGGGAGAGGCAAAATCAAGCCACAAGTCAACAAGGTCGAGGCAATACAGAAATGGCCGCAACCGCTTTTGAAGAAGCATGTGAGGGCGTTTCTTGGAATCATAGGATATTACCAGCGGTTTATCCCAAATTTTGCTATAGTTGCCGCACCACTGACAGATTTCCTTAAAGGCACCAAATCGAAGATGGCCAAATGGACGGCTGAGACAGAGATGGCATTCCAAGAGCTGAAGCTGGCCCTTTTTAAACATCCGGTCTTGTTCGCACTGGACTTCAGAAAAGAATTTGTGGTCCAGACGGATGCTTCAGAAGTCTTGTTGGGAGCTGTGCTGTCCCAAGAGATAAATGGGGAGGAACATCCCATCCTGTATCTGAGCCGGAAGCTCTCTTCATGTGAGAAAAACGATGACATTGTTGAGAAAGAATGTTTAGCCATAAAATGGACCATGGATACGCTGAAGTATTACCTACTAGTCCGTAGGTTTAAACTAGTGTCAGACCATACACACCTGAGATAGTTAAGGGAAAAGAAGGGTATGAATGCCCAGGTGACTAGGTGGATCTTAGGTCTCCAGGACTTTAGTTTCCATGTAGAGCATAGATCCGGAAAGTTACACTGTAATGCGGATGCTCTCTCTAGAATTCCCTGTTTGGTGTCTGAAGGTACCAAAATCCCCGGCTTGGGGCATAGAGGGGGATATGTGACAGGGTCACTGAAAATGTATGTGAGGGGAGATATGTATCACGAAGATTGCTATCTTCCGTGATGTGAAACCCAGAAGTTTCTCTCCAGCATGTTATGTGCTGAGGGGTTAATCAGCCATGACAGGGTTGATTTTTTTGTGAGTAGGTGTAAGAGATGGACGGGACGCCTATTCACCATATCTCCACCTCAAGGGTGTGGTTGGGCAAGTTAAATATTCAGCCACTGAGTTTTTTTCTACTTTGTGTTGGGAGACAGGGAAGCCTCCAGTGTGGAGCTTCAGTGAGAGCTGAAGCTTGGAGTATCCTGAGCGGGCGAATCCCGCAGTTATATGGACTGTGCTACTGTGCTATATGTTATATTTTGCTTTGCCGTTATGCCGGAAAGGCCATGTTTATTTTGTTTTCTGGTTTATGATGTAATAAACCAGCCACTGATTTTGACCCCAAGTGTTCCTGTGTATACCTCTGAGAGCCGCTGAGTGAGTCAGTCTACCACAGTACCATATTGAGATTATATGGCTACCACTGGATCTACAATTGAACTATACTGTAGTACAAGTGAAATTTTATGTCACATACCAACCTTATGGTTTCAACCAGTGTCTTTGCAAACCACCAGGAGGTGTTTGCATGACATTGGGCTACGAGCCAGACATCTAGCTACAAGTGGTCCATTAGTGTTATGCCACTACTCTTAAAAGCTCTCATGGTGCAGAGCAAGACAACACTAAAAGCTGAAGTGAAGGCTTATGCTCTTCAGGAATGAGTATTGCTTTTTGGGATAACATGATAGTCAGAGATTGATCTGGAAACCACGTGGGCAACACCATTAAAAGGACTTCATGAGGGAACTTCAGTCACATTGGTCCTATTTCTAAAAATTATGGTGTGGAGTGGCTTAATATAAGATAGCCGGACCCCTCCTAACAGCTCAGTGTTACATTGATTTGGTTGTGGAACCAGTGATTAGGCCATTTCTTCAAAGAGTCCCAGGAACCATTTTTCAATACCACAATGCCAAGCGGCATGTTGCTCGTGCTACTGTGAGCAGCCTGCAATGCCTAAACATGCTACAATGGCCTGCAGCGTCTCTGGACTTGTTTCCCATCAAGCACATCTAGGACATCATTGTTCAGCATTTGCAAAAGGAGCTGCCATCAGCAAATCTTGATGATCTATATTTCAGAACATTCCTCACACAACTATGAATAGCCTTATTGATGCCATGCCAAAGCTTGTAAGTTCATGTTTTTCTACGTGTAATGCTCATATACTCAGTACTGAATAAATCAAGATATTTTGAAAATTTGTTTCCATTTTTTTTCATCATTCGCATATCATTAACACTTCTATTGATCCTGTAATTTCCATAATTTCACAACTTTCCCTTCTTGGGGATGCAATTTCAATGTTGAGGAGTGTATATTTCATTTAAATTTATCAAATAAATTCATAAAATAGCTCCTTTTCGCCATATGACATGTAAACATAAGAACCTGGAGAAAAAAAAATCCATGATTTTTTTTTCATTTGACAAATATTTTCTGACATTTATTCTAATAAAGACACATTGAAGCAGTGACATAGAAATTGAGGTTTTAATGTGAGAGCTAGCAAAAGGCTTCACGCAGGTTTTGCCCAGAGGTGAGAAATGCATTAACAGCTCCCTTTGACAAGGCCATCCCCTCACTGACATATTTCTGAGTTTTTGTCTCCATTTCTGCTATGTCAAGTTTAAATTAATCTGATAACTGACTTAATTGAATTTTGCTGTCAGATTCTAGTCCGCACGTTTCTGCATAAGTAGAAGATGACGTCAGAGGCTTACTCCTGATGCTGGACTGGAGACAAGAAGTGCTGGACTGGAGACAAGAAGTAATCCAGTCTTTAGGCATTACCTAGTGGTAAGGGTGAAAATTTACCCCTTCATGTAACGATTTATTATTGTAATTTGAGGAGCACACTTTATTTTACTTTAGTTTTAATTAAAGTGTATTTACAATATGTACAGTATGACCCCATGATATCCAAAATTTGCAGTGTATATTAATGCAAAGGTACACACGTGGTCAAAATTGTTGGTACCCCTCGTTTAATGAAAGAAAAACCCACAATGGTCACAGAAATAACTTGAATCTAAAAAATGTATAATAAATTAAAAATCTATGAAAATGAACAAATGAAAGTCACACATTGCTTTTCAACCCTGCTTCCACAGAATTATAAAAAAAATTAAACTCATGAAATAGGCCTGGACAGAAATGATGGTACACTTAATATTTTGAATGTGTATTAGCAATATACAGTACAGACCAAAAGTTTGGACACACCTCATTTAAAGATTTTTCTGTATTTTCATGACTTTGAAAATTGTACATTCACACTGAAGGCATCAAAACTATGAATTAACACATGTGGAATTATATACTTAACAAAAAAGTGTGAAACAACTGAAAATATGTCTTATATTCTAGATTCTTCAAAGTAGCCAGCTTTTGCTTTGATGACTGCTTTGCACTCTCTTGGCATTCTCTTGATGAGCTTCAAGAGGTAGTCACCGGAAATGGTTTTCACTTCACAGGTGTGCCCTGTCAGGTTTAATAAGTGGGATTTCTTGCCTTATAAATGGGGTTGGGACCATCAATTGTGTTGTGCAGATGTCAGGTGGATACACAGCTGATAGTCCTACTGAATAGACTGTTAGAATTTGTATTATGGCAAGAAAAAAGCAGCTAAGTAAAGAAAAACGAGTTGCCATCATTACTTTAAGAAATGAAGGTCAGTCAGTCCGAAAAATTGGGCAAACTTTGAAAGTGTCCCCAAGTGCAGTTGCAAAAACAATCAAGCGCTACAAAGAAACTGGCTCAAATGAGGACCGCCCCAGGAAAGGAAGACCAAGAGTCACCTTTGCTTCTGAGGATAAGTTTATCCGAGCCACCACCCTCAGAAATCGCAGGTTAACAGCAGCTCAGATTAGAGACCAGGTCAATGCCACACAGAGTTCTAGCAGCAGACACATCTCTACAACAACTGTTAAGAGAAGACTTTGTGCAGCAGGCCTTCATGGTAAAATAGCTGCTATGAAACCACTGCTAAGGACAGGCAACAAGCAGAAGAGACAAGTTTGGGCTAAAGAACACAAGGAATGGAATTAGACCAGTGGAAATCTGTGCTTTGGTCTGATGAGTCCAAATTTGAGATCTTTGGTTCCAACCACCGTGTCTTTGTGTGACGCAGAAAATGTGAACGGATGGGCTCTACATGCCTGGTTCCCACCGTGAAGCATGGAGGAGGAGGTGTGATGGTGTGGGGGTGCTTTGCTGGTGACACTGTTGGGGATTTATTCAAAATTGAAGGCATACTAAACCAGCATGGCTACCACAGCATCTTGCAGCGGCATGCTATTTCATCCGGTTTGCGTTTAGTTAGACCATCATTTATTTTTCAACAGGACAATGAACCCAAACACACCTCCAGGCTGTGTAAGGGCTATTTGACCAAGAAGGTGAGTGATGGGGTGCTACGCCAGATGACCTGGCCTTCACAGTCACCAGACCTGAACCCAATCGAGATGGTTTGGGGTGAGCTGGACCGCAGAGTGAAGGCAAAAGGGCCAACAAGTGCTAAGCATCTCTGGGAACTCCTTCAAGATTGTTGGAAGACCATTTCCGGTGACTACCTCTTGAAGCTCATCAAGAGAATGCCAAAAGTGTGCAAAGCAGTCATCAAAGCAAAAGGTGGCTACTTTGAAGAACCTAGAATATAAGACATATTTTCAGTTGTTTCACACTTTTTTGTAAAGTATATAATTCCACGTGTTAATTCATAGTTTTGATGCCTTCAGTGTGAATGTACAATTTTCATAGTCATGAAAATACAGAAAAATCTTTAAATGAGAAGGTGTGTCCAAACTTTTGGTCTGTACTGTATATCTACAGGTGCATATGTAGACCCAGAGCCCATATATGATGAAGTCACATAAGTACGTCACTTAATCCCTAACATATACAACATATATAAAAAATTCCAGCACAGTTAATAATTTTTCTCAAGAAATTACATGTAGTACAGACTTCGTTGTATATGTGGTGACGTGCGATTGCGGGCTCCAATATGTTGGTCGGACGACACAAACATTGCGGAGCCGCATGAACGGCCATAGACTCAACGTAAAAAAAGGGTATCTAAAGCAAAGTTTGTCCAAACATATAACTTTAACACACAATAAAAACTTTGAATCCATAAAAGTAGTACCATTAGACCAAATTCATATAGTCACTAGAAACAGAAAATCTGCTTTGAATGCAAAAGAGTCCTACTGGATATATAAGTTGGGCAGTTTATATTCAGAGGAAATCAATGAAACATTGGAATCGGTATAGGAATGTTTTTGGAATCCAGTCAGTACCTTTTGCTTTGCGGACTGTGAGGACTGCTGATGGGTCCTTGTGATCCGGGCATGCAAGGGGCTCCTAGGGTAAGGGACGATCGCTCCTCCCGAGACAATGAATGGCGGTGGATGTGTTCACCCTGGAAACTGCAGCTGTCCCCTGGTGATCTTGATGTGAGATCGCGATGGGTGTTATTTGCGGAGGGACTTGGTTGAGGTGACATAGTTGGCACCATCTCTACACTATCACCAGTGCCAGGATGAATTCATTATGAATAAGGGCATATGACATCCAATGGATTGATAACAACACGAGGTGGTCATTAATATGCAATAGTATCCAATATTTTAGGAGTTTCTAATCGCATAGACATATTGTTTTAACTACATATTTATTTTTTAATAGCAAAACCTTCATTTATTTTCACTTTATAACTTTGGAGTAATCGACCAATCATGGTGACTGTTGCTAATCCTAAATATATTCTACTTTATGTGATTCGTAACAATAAAGGCCATCGCGATTAAATCCCCTGTGCATAAAAAAAACGCACCCAATGGGGACAGGTATAAGTACTCCATATGTGATATATTTTCTATACACCTGATGAAGGCTCAAAGAGCAGAAACGCATTGTGTAATGATTTTATATTTTTTAATTTTGTGTGATCAAGCAGTCTTACCCTTGATTGTAATCACAACTAATAAATCCTAATATTTTTTATTAACAATCTACAGGAATCGAACTTCAATTGACTGAGACTCAATCAATTTTTATATGAGTGTATTGCCAAACAACCTTAGAGGCATTAGGAACTCCTGCACATACGGAAGGACCTTTGAATATCCAAATTTCCATTGCGTCCATGTGGATTTACTTTTAGGCAAGGAAAGTACACTTCCATGTTCTTCGGATGAGCTGCATGCCTTAGGAAGGATCCCAACTATTTGAAATTTACTCCTAATATTGTGCCTATTCTGCACAACTTGCTAAGCTTAGGTAGTGCTCCCCCCACCCTTTTTTCCCCTTCATTTGTGCTGTCCAGGATCTTCACATATACAACATGCATACAATTCTGCTACTCATGGACAAGGTGGTTATTCCAGAACATAAGGTCATGAATTCAAGGCATTATTAAAAATAGGTTAGAGTCACTGCAGCTGTATGTCTCGCGACTGTTCGACAGCTGCAACACATGCAGGGATTTCCTATTTGATGGTCAATCCATGCATGTGTTGCGGCTGTCGAACAGCTGCGAGGCATGCCGCTGCAGCAACTCGAACCTATTATTCGAGCACTCGGAAATAAAAATTGAAGTAATGCGTATAGGATTATAAGGGGTTAATCAGTCATGACAGGTTGATTAGGAGCAGCTGAATGGCTGCTCATCATATCTCCACCCCTGGGTAGGATTCACTGGGTAAATTGAGAGCTGTTTTGTCTCACGCATGCTGGACATATGGAGATTGCTAGATTCCTGGATTGAATGTCCTTTGCTAAAGGACATGGAAGCTGGACTCTAAGCCAGGTGAGCTAACCAGCACTATTGTTTGCACTTGTTACTATGTTTTACCTTGTGACGGACAAAGGCTGTATTTAAGTTTTCTGGTGACGTGGTTTATGAGGATTGCAATAAACCAGACAGACTTTAATTAGAAACAGTTCCTGCATCTACCTCTTTCAGAAGCTGAGTGAGACCTACCACAGTACATAAAATTAAACAATGGGACTAGGGGAAAATATGTGAAATTGGACCAACAACTAGCTCAGTGATAGGAAACCTACAGTGATTATTAATGGAACATACTGATTAGATCACAACAAACAGTTGTGTTGGACAGGGGTCTGTATTGCACACTCTTCTTTTTATTTATTTATTAAAAAAAAAATCTGAACTAGAGAAGGTGCTGAGAAGAGCGATCAAGGTTAATAGGGAAATGGGTGAACTGCAATACCAAGATAGATTTTCAAATTTGGGGTTATTCAGTTTTGAAAAAATGAAGGCTTAGGGGCGATCTTATTACAATGTATGAATATATGAATGGACATTACAGACTGCTTTCTAATGATGTTTTTACTCCTAGGCCCGAAAAATTGTTTGGAAGGCATCTTCCATCTCCATTGGAAAGAAGGTTTAATCATCACAGATTGCGATTCTTCACTGTCCGAGGAGTGAGATTATGGAACTTTTGACCACAATATGCTATAAAGGTTGAATCATTAAATAAGTTCAAGGAGGGCCTGGATGCCATTCTTGAAAAAGATAATAATAATCTTTATCTATATAGCGCCAACATATTCCGCAGCGCTTTACAATTCAGAGGTTCATATACAACAGTCATAAGTAACATAGCTAAAGATAATACAATAATTTAAAGCAAAAATAATGACAACCCTGCTCATAAGAGCTTACAATCTACAGTGAGGTGGGGGTGACACAAAGTACAGGGGCTTATTTACAATGAAGGTCCAGCCATCTTGAGGACATGGGGGATAAATAAAGGCTGCATGAGCTTGTCACCAGCCAATTTTTTTAGAGCTTTTGGATGCGGCAGAGTTTGGTGGAGACTTATGTTTGGAGAAATAATGAATGGGCTGCAAAAATATAAAAGGACTTAAATTAGGGAACGTGAAAGGCCACCCTAAACAGGTGTGTTTTTAGGGAGCGCCTAAAACTGCGTAAGTTGTGGTTCGTCCTAATTTCTTGGGGTAGAGCATTCCAAAGAAGCTTGGGAGAAGTATTGGAGCCGGGAGTGGGAGGTACGGATTAGTGCAGATGTTAGTTCAAAGTCGCTTGCGGAGTGTAGAGAACGGGTAGGCCGATAAACAGAATTGAGGGAGGAGATGGAGGTGGGTGCCGCACTATGGAGAGCTTTGTGGGTGAGAACAAGCAATTTAAATTGGATCCTATAATGTATGGGCAGCCAGAGCAATGACTGGCACAGAGTGGAAGCATCGAAGTAACGATTAGCCAGATAGATGACCCTGGCAGCTGCATTAAGGATGGACTGGAGAGGAGAAAGTTGAGTGAGGGGAAGGCCAATTAATAGAGAGTTACAGTAGTCAAGGCGGGAGTGGATCAGGGCAACAGTGAGAGTTTTTGTTGTGTCCACGGTGAGAAAGGAGTGGATTCTAGAGATGTTCTTCAGGTGCAAGCGACAAGAGCGGACAAGAGAATGTATATGGAAGGTGAAGGAAAGATTGGTGTCAAACACAACGCCCATACAGCGTGCCTGCTGGCTCGGCGTTATTGTAGTGCCACACACGGAGAGGGAGATGTTGGATTTAGGGAGGTGTGTAGATGGCGGGAGCAGAATAAGTTCAGCTTTGGAAAGGTTGAGTTTCAGATAGAGAGCGGACATGATGTTGGAAACTGCGTCCAGACAGTCACTGGTGTTCTGTAGTTCAGTGGGGGTAAGATCAGGGGATGAAGTGTATAGTTGTGTGTCATCAGCATAAAGATGGTACTGAAAGCCAAATTTGCTGATGGTCTGACCAATTGGGGCCGTGTAGAGAGAGAAGAGAAGAGGGCCAAAGACTGAACCCTGAGGAACCCCAATAGTGAGAGGAAGGGGGGCAGAAGTGGAGCCAGCAAACGGGACACTGAAAGAGCGGTCAGATAGGTAGGAAGAGAACCAGGAGAGAGCAATGTCCTTTTTGCCGATTGAGTGGAGCATAGAGAGTAGGAGGTGGTGGTCAACGGTGTAGAAAGCTGCAGAGAGGTCAAGAAGAATGAGCAGAGAGTAGTCACCTTTACGTTTTGCTGTCAGAACCCATGTTATGGGTACTAGATGGGTAATACATTCTGTGATTGGAAGATGATCCAGGGATTTAGGCCACGGCCCCACTATCAGTATTTGGTCAGTATTTTTTCTCAGGAGTGGGATACAAAACTAGGAGTTGGTGATAAATGCAGAATTGGAGCACTTGTTTCAGTTGTACCTTTTCTCTAATTGTTCCTCACCTGGTTTTGGATCCCACTCCTGAGAAAAATTACTGACCGAATACTGATAGTGGGGCCATGGCCTTAGTCTAATTGCCAGATATGGAATCAATAAGGATTTTTTTCCCTTAATATTGGATTTTCTACTCCCCTCTTATCTCCTCTTTCCATAATCGCATAGAAGATTTCTCCCGTGCATCTCCCCTACTCTGGAACTCTCTACCCCAACATATCAGACTCTCGCCTACCGTGGAAACCTTCAAAAGGCATCTGAAGACCTACCTCTTCCGACAAGCCTACAACCTACAGTAACCACCGCTCCACCATATCACTGCGCGACCAGCACTGCCCCCACCTACTGTATCCTCACCCATCCCTTGTAGATTGTGAGCCCTCGCGGGCAGGGTCCTCTCTCCTCCTGTACCAGTTTTTATTATGTATACCCCTTTTCACATGTAAAGCACCATGGAATAAATGGCGCTATAATAATAATAAGTAATAATAATAATGAATAGCATGTTTTTTTTAGCCTTCATCAGGATTAACATGTTGGTCTACATGTGGATCTCTATAGTTTCTTTCAAACTTAAATGATGAAACTATTAAACTGTTAAATGGACTGTTCCCCTGCAAGATCATGTTCCCATGTAACAATGAATTTAAAAACCACAGCGGCTGCATGTCATCATGGATTTAGGCCAAATTGCCACCTCATTATCTGCCTGGCATTACCCTATTAGGTATGCCCAAAGCTAGCTACAGTATAGGCAAGGCACTACAGATCTGTACCACAATATGTTTAATACACATGTGTTTATGAGCAGGAAATACAGTGCCACCATTCAATGGGCACACACTTTTTTTCAGTGGACACGTTGCAAGTTACAGATCCACGTTGCAAGTTGGTAAACTTTGAAGCAATTTACATTTACTTAACATTTATGCAGAACCAAACAGAGAAAAAACAGGAGATATAGCCAGGATAATATATAAATTATAGTACTTTTTTATACATGATGTTAAAAAAGTTGATGATATTATGAAAAGTAAAAACAAATGATGGAAAGGTGAAAAAGTGGGGGTGTGGATTTTACAATGTCAATCATAATGTAAACGAAAGAGACACACAGGGAATGGGGAGTATGTTCAAATGGTTAATATAGTAATCCAAATGACCTATAGAAAGTGCTAGTGCATATTTATTACAGTTGAAATAAGTAAGTAAAGTCTCAGAATGTAGTAATTCTAAGGAATGAATATTAATTCATATAATGTGATTGAGGAATCAATATGAAAATTGCTGGCAAGAACTCGTGTGTACAATATTATGATGGTGAGTGAGAAATATTCAAAAGTGTGATACCTGGCTTCATAGCAATATAATTAACTCCAGTGTCTTTATGAGGAATCAATATAAATGCTACTCGCAAAGACTCGTATCTGCAGCATTAATATGGTAATTGGGAAATATTCAGAATGTGATACCTACCGTCATAGTAATATAATGGATACTGGCATCCAGGGTCAAACTGGGGTATGTGGGGCCCACAGGAGGAATTAACTCTAGGGCCCCACCCTACAGATACATGTAAATACCTGTAAGCCGTTATCCCTATTTTAGTGGAGCATCGACTGTAAAACACAGGAGGGTCATGCACATCTACTTTGTGCACACCATAACTGAGATGTACAATTATGGTAGTTTGCATTAAAGATATTGTTTGATGAAAACAAGTTATCACCGATACAAAGGTTAGGTAGGTGATAAGTTATGGATCGGTGGAATTCGAAGATTGGAAATTCCACCGATCGGAAGAATGAGGAACTTTTATCCCTGACAGGGCACTTTTATCCCCATTTTAAAATGAAGCAGCAGGTCAGATGTTGGGCCGTAGCCCCATACATTCTCTTTTGGGTCTCCAGAAAAAGCCAAGTACAGCATGCAGCTAGGGAAAAAATGGATCAGTGGTCGAGTCGACCATGCCACTCCATACTAATGGGGATTGAAGTTGCATATTCTGCCAATCGGTGTGGGTCCCAGCTGTTGGATTCCAACCAATCAATAATTTATCCTTAGGCTACATTCATATGTTCTGTATGTGGTCAGTATTTTACGTCAGTATTTGTAAGCCAAAATCAGGAGTGGAACAATTAGAGTAAAAGTATAATAGAAAGAGATGCACCACTTCTGCACTTTTCACCCACTCCTTGTTTTGTCTTACAAATACTGATGCAAAATACTGACCAAATGCTGAACGTGTGAGTGTGGCCTTAAGATAGGTGATTACTTGTTTTCTCTTCTCCTCTGTAAGTGCATATTTGCTACTGTGTAATAGTCACAAGAAATTGGAAATAAAGAATCTTCCCCTTATTGATGTCAAAGAGAACAAGTGACCTCCATACACAACACAATCCACTATAGCAAGACCAATAATACCACATACAAGGGAGAAATACTGCCATGCCATGACAAGAGAACATATTATCATCACATAGTGACTGAATAATACCAAATACAAGGGACAAATACCACCATACCATAACCAGATCACATATTACCAAAACATAGTGACCAAATAATACCATATACAATTAAAAAATACTGCCACACCTTGACCGGAGTATGTATTTAACTCCAAATAGTGACCAAATAATACCACATACAAGGAAGAAATACCACCACACAATGGCCACATATCACCCCCACATAGTGACTGAATAATAACACATACAAGGAACAAATAAAGCCACACCATGACCAGGCCACATATTACCACCACCTGGTGACCGAATAACATCATATATAAAGGACAAATTCTGCCACGGCATAACCAGACCACATATTACCACCACATAGTAACTGAATAATGCTACAATAATAATAATCATGAAGGCCCATCAGCATGTGGCCTCTGATAGGCTGGCGGCACCTGGCGCATAGCACCTAGCAGTGACTTTCAATGGCCTTTGGCCTATCAATTTTAACATCCCTATTATAGCTATATATAACATAAAGATAATAGCATCCAAATGACTAATTTAAATAAAAAAAAATAAACCAGAGGAGTATGTGGCATAGAATACCATAATCATATATAAGAGAGATCCATAGTTGTAGTGGTATAGTCAAAATATATTATACATACAGTGATGAGCAAAAGAGTAACAATGTTCTGAACTTTTAACTTTCAGGCTCCATATCTCACCATCCACTACTGCTTCCAACTTAAGTTTACCATCATTTTATAACCAATCATCTTGGCTATCTCATACATAAATATGACTTACAACTATTTAGTATATGATTAGTTATGCAGATTCTTGTCATGTCACTGCATTGTTACTGTTTTGCTCCTGGTGGTGGAAAAATCTTTTTCTTCCTGTATACTACAAATTACAACCTGTCCTCACATTCCTTAATAGCTCAGTGTGTTATCAGGTTGATTCCCAAGCAAAAGGTCACTGGTTCGAATCGAGGAGCAGCCATGAAGAAGATTTTCCAAGAAAAGAGAAATAGAATCATCCAGCTCATCGATAGCGGTCTCTTGGCCAGGGTCGGACTGGGCTGGCAGGGTACCGGGGAATGTCCTGGTGGGCCCCGCCCCCTGCTGCAGAGGAGAGTGGGGAGAAGGGGGGGAGAAAAAAAAACACCTGCAGTTTTAAGGGACACGGGCCCTTTAAAAGCGCAGGCAGAGTGTATGAAGACGCGTGCACGCGGCGTTCATTACCTGAACCGCCTCGGCGCACGTCCCAGTGAAGCAGCTGAAGCTGCGCGTCTCCCTTCGCCGGCTGACGTATGATGTCATCGTCATGCGCCTGCTGTGAAGGAAGAGCGCAACTCAGCCGTCGGAGGAGGAGGACACAGCACGGGAGCGCAGGAACGTAAGAGGAATCTTTGTGTGTGTGTGTGCGTATGTATGAATGAATGCAGAATGGGATGGGGGGCCTTGGCTGAACACATGGGAGGGGGGAGCCTGGCTGGACACATAAGGGGGGAGCCTGGCTGGACACATGGGAAGGGGGGCAGGATGGGTATATGGGGGGCAGGCTGGACACATGGAGGCCAGGACGGATATATGGGAGGGCAGGCTGGACACATGGAAGCCAGAACGGATATATGGGAGGGGGCAGGCTGGACACATGAAGGCCAGGACGGATATATGGGAGGGCAGGCTGGACACATGGAGGCCAGGATGTATGTATGGTGGGGCAGGCTGGACACATGAAGGCCAGGATGGATATATGGGGGGGCAGGCTGGACACATGGAGGCCAGGATGGATATATGGGGGCCATGCTGGACATATGGAGGCCAGGACGGATATATGGGGGGCAGGCTGGACACATGGAGGCCAGGATGGATATATAGGGTGGCAGGCTCGACACATGGGGGGGGCTAGGATGGATATATGGGAGGGGGCAGGCTGGACACATGGGGGGCTAGGATGGATATATGGGAGGGGCATGTTGGACACATGGGGGGCTAGGATGGATATATGGGGGGGCAGGCTCGATACACGTGGGCTAGGATAAATATATGGAGGGGCCACGGTGGACATATGGGGGTCAGAAAGAATATATGGGGGGGTGTCAGGATGGATATATGCAGGGGGGCAGGATGGATATATGGGGGGGGCAACGCTGGACAAGGGACTTAATTACTGTTTGGGGGCCAGATCGAGGAACATACTTTATTAGTTTATGGTGGCAAGTGGGGAACATTATTATTTTAGAGTCCAATTAGGGACATTATTACTTCTGTAATATAATTTACTTTTTTAGGAAACTGTTTTCCATGGGAAGCGATAAAAGGGGGGAAAGGGGGTCCTGTTACTGTGAAGGGCGGCACTATGTCACTTTTTTTCTTCAACTGGTGTAATGTAGAAGTCGGGGGGAAAAAATGGGAATGTGCTCTAGAAGAGATCAGTTATTGATAACTGTGTGTTATTTTCTGCAGAGATGATTCCTGGCTGGAAGACGTGATGGCAGTCTGTGCCAGATGAAGAAGAAAAGCGAAGATGAAGGGCTTCACCTAGAGACATCACTGGTGAGTCAGTGTATTACATGTACACTTACACTATATAGTATATACAGAGCTCTTGTGTATGTCACTGGTGACCACTGTATTACCTGTACACTATATACAGAGCTCCTGTTTATAATGTCACTGGTGATCACTGTATTACCTGTACACTGACATTATATACAGAGCTCCTGTTTATAATGTCACTGGTGATCACTGAGTTACCTGCACACTGACACTATATACAGAGCTTCTGTGTATAATGTCGCTGGTGGTTATAACAGTGTTGTTAGCATTGTAGTTTGTATTCATGATCAGTATAGTAGTATTTGGTCACATTGTGGTGGTAATACGTGGTCTGGTCATGGTGTGGCCATATTTGTTCCTTGTTTGTGCTATTATTCGGTCACTGTGGTGGTAATATGTGATCTGGTCATGGTGTGGCGGTATTTGTTCCTTGTATGTGGTATTATTCAGTCACTATGTGGTGTTAATATGTGATCTGGTCATGGTGTGGCAGTATTTGTTCCTTGTATGTGGTATTATTCGGTCACTGTGGTGGTAATATGTGATCTGGTCATGGTGTAGCGGTATTTGTTCCATGTATGTGGTATTATTTGGTCAATATATGCTGGCAATATGTGGTCTGGTCATGGTGTGGCAGTATTTGTTCCTTGTATGTGGTATTATTCTTTCACTTTGTGGTGGTAATATGTGATCTGGTCACGGTGTGGCGATATTTGTCCCTTTTGTATGTGGTATTATTGGTGTTGGTATAGTGGATTGTGTTGTGTATGGTGGTCATTTGTTCTCGCTGATATTAACTAGGAAAAGATTTTTTTCCATTAGGCTACGGCCCCACTATCAGTATTTGGTCAGTATTTTTTTTCAGGAGTGGAAGCCAAAATGAGGAGTGGGTGATAAATGCAGAATTGGTGACTTGTTTCTATTATACCTTTTCTCTGATTGTTCCTCACCTGGTTTTGGCTCCCACTCCTGAGAAAAAATACTGACCGGATACTGACCAAATACTGATAGTGGGGCCGTGGCCTTAGAGATTAAATACTTAGACCAGAGCATCAGAGATGCACTTACAAAGGTCTCTGGTGAAAACAAGTAATCACCTCTCCATAGGATCAGTGATAATATTGATTGGTGGGGGTCTGACTGCTGGCACACAATCAGCAGAATGTGGAACTTTTCTCCCCATTAGACTGGAACTCATGTGAGACTTGATCACTGATCCATTCATTCCCTCAGTGGCAGTGTGCGCTGCTCATTTTTGGAAACCCCGAAGAGAATGAATAGAGCTGCGGTCAGACGTCCCACCTGTCGCTGCGTTTTAAAATGGGGATAAGTGTCCTGCCAGGGATAAAACTTCCCCATTCTTCATATCGGTGCGGTTTCCAATGGTCGGACCCAAACGATCAATAAGTGATCACCTATTCTGTGGAACCCATGGATCGGTGATAACTTGTTTTAACCAAAACCCCTTTAATGCAAACTACAGTAATTGTACATCCCTGTTATAATATGAGAACAGCAGATGTGCAGGAGCCACCAATCAATGCTCCACTATAACAGGGATAGCAAATAACAGATATTTGCATATTGCTGTAGGTGGGCCCCTAGAGTCAATTCCCCCTGTGGGTCCTAGACACCCCAGTCCGACCCTGCTCTCGGCCAAGAACATTGCCAAACTGCATCATGCGAGTGCCATGACAATTGGAAGAATACGAAAAGAAGTCCGTCCATCCATTCAAAAGCTCCATTCAAAAGCCAAGAGGTGGACGTCCAGGCAAAATATCGAAGTCAACAAGTTGGCTCATCACAAAGTCTATCAGTTCTGGTGCGTCAAACATGGCAGTGGAGGTGGCGTGTATGCCTTGTAATAGTGAGATCACAAACGTCCAAGCAAGCACTGTGCGACACATATTACACAAGAATGGATTGGTGGGCCGAAAAAAGGTGAAGAAGCATCAACTTCAATATCATCATAAGACGCTTTGGCTCAAGTTTTCAAAAAAGTATAAAAAATGGACAGTAGAAGACTGGAAATGGGTGATTTGGAGAGATGAGACGAAAGTCAATAGACTAGGCTTTGATGGATGCAAATGGGTCTGGAAGGAAAAAGGGGCTATTGAATCGAGAAATTGAAGGAACTGTCAAGTCTCAAGTTGGAAGCAGTAGTAGGATGGTGAGATATCGAGCCTGAAAGTCAAAAGTTTAAAACATTGTTACCCTGTTGCTCATCACTGTATAAATGTTCTCAGACTTCTCATGCACTAATTACCTATTCATGGTTGGATGCGCTTCACACGTGTGCTGTTTCCTCCCGGATTGCCCAATATTGGTTTCTGGCATTTTCGCTGAAGCGTGTGACCTGAAATAGGATCAATTAGTGGCGTTGTTTCCGTTTGTGCGCATCCCGGGAGCGCCCACCATCATCTGGAAGGGCATCACTCTTTACTTTCTTATTACAACTGTATTAAATATGCACTACCACTTTCTATATGTCACTTGGATTATTAGATTAATCATTTGAAAATACTCCCTGTGAAGGAATGGCAGCAGAGAGACCCCGCAGAATCCAACCGCTGCTACCAATGTGAAGGAACGGCACCAGAGGTACCCTGCAGAATCCTGCTGTCGCCGCTTCTTCTGGTGGATCCACACCCCGCCACCCGTCGGACTTCATACTACAGACGGAGCACGTGATGCGGATCTACCCCTTGCGCCAATGTGACGTTCCGCACCCCCCTTCAAGGACGCGTAAGGTTAGATTAGTAAAGTTCTACACCGTCACCTCCTGTCCACGCAGTTACAGAGAGGCACCAGGGGGTGGGACAAGGTGGTCCACTCAGACTCTGACGTGGCCCCACACTCTCCCATACTCCTGACAGGCTGAGAGGCTCTTTCACTACTTCAGTGAAGCATAGCCTTGTCGGCCGGGATAGAGCTGCCACCAATTTCTAGTTGATATACAGACTTATATCGGGCTAGAAACCAGCCGGGTAGCGCGTCGTTGACTGAACAACAGACGTCAGGTTCGTGGTTTGAGATAAAAGACCAGCCCAAGATTAAATTATATATTTAATCTCCATAAGGGCTCACTAAACAATCTACTTTATACACAAGGTTATACATATACAGTGGTCAGAGTTACAAATACAAAAGCATGGTACATCAAACATCACAGATCTTAAAGTCAATTACCGGTAGATGGAAAGCATGGCTTGGGGTTTGGGTGACCACATGGGGAAGAATGTGTGCCTTGCTTGGTTGCTGTACTTGTCCCTCACGTCTGCATGTCACGAGCTTTCCCAAGGAAAAGACAATAGGCTGTTGCTACACAGACCTTCCAACTCTCTGGGAACTCCCACTACCTTCCCCCTGTTCAGCCCAAGTCTCCACCCCCTGTTCCTTCCTGGCTAAGAGACTCCCAGAACTAACGTGGCCCATACCTCCTTACTGGATGGTCCCAGGGAACTGGTGTCAATGGACCCGGCTGGACCCCTGCTACGTATGGGTACCTAACACAGCAGTTGTAGGAGGTTCCAAAAGGCTGGGACGTGTATCTCCTCGTCCCTACATACTTGAGTGGGCTAGGATGCAGTCTGGCATTCGCTATCTTCCCCTGAGCTAGAAAATCCATTTTGTGAAGAGCTGGGACATATAGTTCTTCCACAGCTCGGTATAGACATATAGTACCTTACACAACAGCACATGTTGAGAACAAAGAGAGGATCTCAGCAGGGGGCTTGCCTGTCAGCATTTGTACCATCATGTATAATAAAGTAGTATAATTGATATTATCCTGACAATATCTCATATTTTTTCTCTTTGGTTCTATCTATCCCCTAAAGAGATACTTTCTATCATGTATAGGGAATTTTTTTTGGTGCTCTACTTAATGTTTATGTGTTAAAGGCGAAACTATGCAAAGTAAAGGTGAACAGTATCTCATTGCTACTTGTATTTTATATATTTGCAATATACAACTCTGTAAAATACAATTCTAAAGTTTCCCATTTTGGCTTCAGGGCCTATGTTAGAAGCCTGACTGTTATTTCTTTTTTTTCTCAGCAAGATTCTTGTTACTCTGCTAGTAACGTGACTGTTACTTTGCTTACAGGCAGTCCATAATTATGAGGAAGGTGCAGCAGTGACTCATCCCACTAACAGATTGCCAGGAGAATAGAAGTACGTCTGTGACTTCATAGGACCCATGTGAAATCTAGACCTATGATTTAAACCTTAACTGAATATACTGTAAGAAGATTGCAAAAAAAAAAAATCTTGAAATTTCATTGGATGCTAAAACCTTTTTCTAACTGTAATTCAATCCTACAGTACGCACAGTATTGTGAGTCACATCCTGCATGATAGGTCAGTGTATGTATTAGCCTATGCCAGTGTAATGCAGCAGTATAAATCAATGTGACCTAACGTGAGCATTGATCTTATCAATAATACATTCGGAAAAAGAGTTTAGGGGAACTTTCATAAAGACACAGTGCCATATCATTCTGAATAAAATGCAGCTGATCTTTTTCATCAGGATTACCATCCCAATTATTTACATTTTTCTTTCGGACCCACTATTCTAAAATCTTAGGCAGCTAATATATTTTAAGGATAAATTGGAGATCCATAATAAAAAATAAAGATTAAAAGGTAAATGTTTACAGCTCTGATTACTGATATGAAGACATTATTCAATTAACTGTAAAATGATAATTACAATAACCTGTACAAGCTTTAAAAGAAAAAAAAACACAGACGCTCCAATTTGTTTTTCACGGACACGAAAAAAATAGCTTTTTAATCTAGGAATTTACAGATAGTTATCAACCCGATTTTCAGTGTTTTTTCATTCGAATAAAAGGTTGCTCCTAAATGTCGAGTATAATACGAGCACATTCTGGAGCCAATGGTACGCTACTAGCATTATTCACAAATGACTTCTTTTACTGAATTGATAATGTTCTCTGGCGGCATAGATGATTACAAAGTGTAAGGGCTCATTCACACACCATTTTCTCCTATGTTCACTGGCCCTATCAGGGTTTACATCCGAAACCCCCCGCAAAACAGTATTTGAACCCATGCGCCAACCAGGCCATTGACTATGATGGTGCAGATGGAGTCACTGTGTGCTCATTTTCAGCCGTATACACTTACTGGAGGCAGACAGAAAGACGCAGTAGACTATTTCTTGCTATCCACCTTCAATAGGAGAATACGGATGAAAATGATGCACGACAGTTCATATGGTGACCTGGGCGTATGTGCCTACGGGGCAATTTACTGTAATGGTGCAGTCAGAGTCACTGTGTGCTGTGTCGTGCATCATTTTCATCCGTCTATTGGAGGCAACAACAAGATGCAGTTGAGTACATCTTGCTGCGAATACAGTAGACTACATCTAGGTGACTACAGGTGAAAATGATGTACGATAGAGCACACAATGACTCTGTCTGCATCATTATAGTTAATGGCCCCATCTGTGCATACCCCTGAATCCCATTTTAGGGGGTTCAGACATAAGCCCCAAAGTGTCCACTGAATTTAGGAGAAAACGCTGTGTGAAAAGGCCCTAAGGTGCAAATTGTGAACATGTATGTGTTCTGTATAGATGGAGCCTCAGAATCATTTCCACTTCTGAGCTCAATAATCCCATTCTGAACCCTGACTGTTCATTTGTGAAATGCATGATAAAATGGCTTGCAGAAAGCCTGTCAGCACGTGACCATCTTGTTCTTTTTCATCCTTATACTCTAAAAAGTACAAATTACAATGATAACCACTTCTATGCTATTTGGCACATACCCTCCCATCAGCTATTGATGTACTGGATTATTAGCCAGAGGTTTGATTGAGGCTTATTTTTCACTGTACTCTACATTAATCAATGCAACCCGCTCAAAGTGGAATGCACCAAGTGACGTCACTGCTGACCCTTGTTGCTAGGGAAACATCTAACTCTTATTCAAGTGATACATTTTTCTTTTTTTCATACTTATTTTACTTCCTTTACATCCAAAGTTCCTCCTATGCCTACCTGATGCAAAACCAAGGCTGTTTACTTTTTCCAGAAAGTTTTGCAGTTGCTTGAAAATAAACTTTAATCAGGGAATTCCCCTGGTTATCAACCATGAGTCAGGTAAACATTGTTCAGAGCTGTGCTAATTACAGTCTCAGAAATCTATACTAAATGTGCTATTTAACTATTTCCCTTGTGCACGTTGGTATTAGTAGGTTCCCCGCAATCTTTATACATTTCATACAGGTACAGGTAAAACATTGGAATATATCGGCACATCAAACCCAATCAAAAACACAGTCCTACTAAATTATATACATGCACAGTTACCATCCTAATGTATCCAATGTGTGATTGTTTTTTTTGGTGTGGAAGAAATACGTTTTAGATTCTGTTTCTACTTGGGTTATGGCTTTAGCTTTTACTGGATCCATTATATTTTTTTAAATTCCATTTTGAAAAATAGTGGCAAAGAAGTGCTGTGATCTCAATATATGAGCCCAGCCTTATGGTGCATCCACACAGACCATAAACAGGATGTAGCAGAATTTGCTAATGATTTGTCCTAGATTTCACCCTACGAATTGCAAAGAAATCCGCTGCATACATTGACATCCTTCAGATTTAAAATCACAAATCAATTTCCACAGATTTTGTTTCCACATTGTGCGGATGAGATTAAGTAAAACAATTAATTTTCTGCAACTGTAATATATCAAAAATTTTCCAAACCCAAAAGTATGGGTGAAAAATTTGCAGCTTATCCGCCTCATGTGAACATACCCTAAAGCTTTTTGCACAAAATCATATGCCAGATTAATGTTATTAGAAAAAAAATCACAAACATAGTCACGAACACAGTCTATTATTTTATTTATTGAATATGTGTTCTACACTACGGTCTGGTCCCTTTCTGATGACCGAGTTGAAAACATTTACAAATTTTCCAATTTGATCTACATTCTTTAAAACGATTCCCGCAAGGTTGGGCAAGTCCTAGGCCACAAATGGTGGAATTTTCATGAATCCCACCAAAACTAGGCATTCTTGTTGGATTTTAGCAGTTCTTGTGCAGGTCCTGGGGGTAGTACTTAAAGGAGTTTTCCCTCAAACAAAAGTTCATTTTAATCAATAGATTGTAGAATAATAATAAGTTCCACAATTTAATGTATTTAAATAAAATGTTCCTGTGCTGAGATAATCTTATAAATGTGTCCCTGCTGTGTACTGTGTAATGGCTGTGTCTGACCGTACAGGAACATGGTCTGATCATACCACATCTCCTGGGCACGGGACGGGAGGAAACAAAAGGGATGGGATCACAGCTGATTCTTTCTTTGAAGTAAAACAAAGTTTAAAAACAGGCAGAGAAATGTTTTACCCCACAAAAATAATCAGCTGTGATCCCCATGATGTAACATCTGTATACTCTTTTGCTTCCTCCCTTGCGGAGCTGTGGTATGTTCAGACCATGTTCCTGCACGGTCACACACAGCCATTACATAAGGGAACATTTATAAGATTAGCTCAGCACGGTAACATTTTATGTAAACACATCCAATTGTGGAACTTATTATTATTCCAAGATCTATTGACTAAAATGAACTTTCATTTGTGGGAAAAGTCCTTTAAATGTCCCTCTACTACCAATAGTGGTGTTGGTAAGTATGCACATGTAGTATGTAACTTGCAGGGGTGAGGTTTACTCAGCAGTGATACTTTGACACTACAAGATGGTATAGTTGTACTCCTTCACTTATATGGCAATGTAATACAGAGCCAAAGGGTTGCAGTTACGCTGCTTGGCTGCTCCCCATAAAGGTGGTTTTGGTCACTCTGTGACCCTGTCCATTATATTTATTTCGCTTAGTTGAAGTAAACTACTTATTTATTATTCTGCTTTACTTCTATAGTGTTATCATATTCCCCAGCGCACAGTCATTCTCTTTGTCCTCATTGGGGCTTTCAATCTGAATTCCCAATCAGTATGTCTTTGGCTGAGGGAGGAAACCAGAGAACCTGAGGGAAACCCAAGCAAACAAGTGGAGAATATAGAAACTCCTTGCAGATGTTTTCCTTGGTGGGATCTGAACCCAGGACCCCAGCGTTGCTAGGCAATTACTGTCCGAGTTTTAATTTGCTTATTCTTGTACGTCATCCCCAATTCTTTACCTCTTGGAGAAACTTTGTGGTTGTGTGCAAGATAAAGTACTTCCACAATTTTACTGAATACAGTGTGCTGTTGCATATTTTATATACAGTATCTTTATACCACAAAGATAATGAATTTTGCTTGGGAAAAATTAGAATAGTATTAACTGTCTCCATTAAAATTCTACTTTACTCCGATAACATTTAATTACCCCTTTTTGCTACCCCTGACCTCTGTGTGACACTGCTACATCTATTTCATTGCATTTAGTACTGTCGACACTGCATTTTTTTCAAGTTAGATGAAAAATCCCAAAGTATTGTAACAAAATGTATTCTTTCTGGCTGGAGAAAAACGATTTGATTGGAAAATGTCAAATTTGCATGTGACCTTTATCTATATCCTTATTACTGTGATAAAGTATTTTTCATACCATTTACAAACACTTCTACAGAGGGTTTTAGCTATAAACCTGCAATAAATCTTCGCCTTCATTTTATCTCCAGTCTTTTCTGTCTTCATTCTTTATTTACTGAATCTGTTATTGGTAAATGGCACCTCTAACCAGTTCAATGCTGAAACCAACACATTTCTGAGCAGCAGTGAAATTACTTACAGTCTAATTAGTTTAACTACTATAAGCTGTACATATAAACAATAAAATAATGGATACTTTCTTGAATTAAGTCATATCATGTTTGTATTGTAAGGGAAGAATGCTGCTAAAATATTCTATGTTCAAGAAAAGAAAAAAAGGTATTCCTGCTCCATTAAAAAATAATCTTTTATTCATGATTCCATTAAAAATAGATGTATCCCAGGATGAACAAGTATTGCAACGCGTTTCAGACGCAACTCTGGCATCCCTTGTAAAAGGTCAAAGACTGAAACGCGTTGCAATACTTGTTCATCCTGGGATACATCTATTTTTAATGGAATCATGAATAAAAGATTATTTTTTAATGGAGCAGGAATACCTTTTTTTCTTTTCTTGAACATAGAATATTTTAGCAGCATTCTTCCCTTACAATACAAACATGATATGACTTAATTCAAGAAAGTATCCATTATTTTATTGTAGATACAGTACAGACCAAAAGTTTGGACACACCTCATTTAAAGATTTTTCTGTATTTTCATGACTATGAAAATTGTACATTCACACTGAAGGCATCAAAACTATGAATTAACACATGTGGAATTATATACTTAACAAAAAAGTGTGAAACAACTGAAAATATGTCTTATATTCTAGGTTCTTCAAAGTAGCCACCTTTTGCTTTGATGACTGCTTTGCACACTCTTGGCGTTCTCTCTTACTGTAAGTAATTTCATTGCTGCTCAGAAATGTGTTGGTTTCAGCATTGAACTGGTTACAGGTGCCATTTACCAATAACAGATTCAGTAAATTTTTAATGGAATTCTGAATAAAAGAATATTTTTAATGGACCTGGAATATCTTTTTTTCTTTTCTTGAACGTATCTCGTCTGGTCAGGACGAACTTCCATGCTCCCACCCCCTGAATCACCACAGGTGAGCTGGCAATTTCCCTACTATTAAGAATATTTTATGTGGCAGCCCTTCATTTCTGTTACTTAACAGCTGGAAACATTAGTAAATATTTGTTGTATACTGTTTTTCGATCTAGTATTATTAGGCTAGATTAACATTAATTCAATGCTTTCCACCAAGCACTAGGTCAAGTTTCTTTCCCAATCTCCTAAAAACTGTATTCTAACGGGAACCCAGACAGAGCCATTCACTTAAATGAAGCCAACAGAGTGCCTGTAGACATTGTCTGTCCCCTGTTCTGGCAGTATTCATCTTCTTCAGACATGCACAAAAATGTGGAAATCTACGTTTCTGTGCATGTGTAATTTGCAAACGAAGAGAAAAATCCAGGTTCACCAATATAAAATCATTATTTCTTTATTGTATCCATTAAAAAAGACAATTGTTATGACCAAACATAAGGATGTTTGAAGGAATGGAAGGTGCAAATGGGAAACAACTGAATGCATTTTGAGCACCTTACATGCTCTTAAACTCAGTTAAATCAGTTAAACTTCAAACTGACTGAGCTGCAGAAAACTTTCCTTTCAAAAGTGTGTATTCTTTTCTGTAAGCAAGTATCCAATATGCTGGTTGATTACTTCTGACTGCGGTTAATCATTTGTTTGTCTGCATCTTTGCCATTGACCATCTATCTTACAGGATGCAACTCTGTCATTAACCATTCATTTCCTGCAAGTCCTGGACTAACTATAGACCTACAGTTCCTGTATATGTCCATACTGGCTCTGTGTCATCTGATGTTTGCGTCTTCGCTTGACCTATTGTTCTGTTCCACGTGGCATCCATCAAGTACTGCCTTCTGTGCCATCGCCTTCAGTCCGTGTTCCTTACTTTTACCTGTGGCTTAGAAAATGCACCACACCAAGTGAACCCATAACTTGGTGCCTGCACACTAAGAGATCGCACCAGATACTGACCATTTTCTTGGTGCTGGTTCCTTTGCCGGTCATCCTAGTGAAGAAGAAGAAGTCAGTGTCTGGCTCGATCTGCAATCTACAATCAGCAGATCGCTCTAGACACTGATAGTCTTCTTCATCAAGATCTCACTGTGCATGCATCGTCCCAGGGAATGATTGTGCTTGCAATAGATCTCGGGCAGAGAGGCAAGTCACTGAAATAAGTCAACAGATATGTAAGTGCAGTGCCCGTCCACTGCACTTGTGGCACATTTGCATAACAATTCAAGAATAAATTTGGCTAAAACATAAACCTAGATTTCTAAGATAAAGGTATGGATTTAATCAGCATTATAGCACCTTTACATACTGTACATGGCATTAGTTTACCAAAGAAAAATCTGATGACAAGTTCCCTTTAAGGCAATATGCCAGAGTTATGTTACTCACTTTACTCACTTTAAGATAATGTGTTTGTGTGTTTTCTTTCTGCAGGGCTACAAAGTTGGGACCCTAGGACAGACTTTATACCTTGCAGTATTTGAGTAATGTAAAATTTTCTGTTAGGCCACGTGCACACGATAAGTAGTTGCTCAGTCTTTTACATCAGTATTTGTAAGTCAAAACCAGGAGTGGGACAATCAGAGGGAAAGTATAATAGAAACACGTCACCACTTCTGTATTTATCACCCACTCCTGGTTTTGGCTTACAACTACTGAGGTAAAAAACTCACCAAATACTCAATGTGTGAATGTGGCCTCACTTAGCAAATATGTAAAATGTATTGTTTTACTTTTTCTTTACGTGAGAAAAACATTTCCTCATACAAGATGGGTTATTATTTCCTTTGTCTTTACAGCACATTTATGTGACTGGAAAGTCATGTGACATTTTCAGTTAGGTGTGTAACACGTAATGTGCGTACCTCATATATTTTGGGCTACTAATATAGAGTGCCAGAACTTCATGTCCAAAATGGGGTTTGAGAATCCGTGTTCTGTTACTCCACATGAAAGCCAATCCAAGGGAGATAAGAATCCCTAAACACTATCCCTGATTGTCTAGGACATTGTTGTGTTATCACGTTTTTCATTGTGCTATTCAGCAGATGAGGTGGTAGTTTTAAGATCGGGGGTTTTGTCTGAATCACAGGCCAGGTCATCTGGCGTAGCACCCCATCACACTCCTTCTTGGTCAAATAGCCCTTACACAGCCTGGAGGTGTGTTTGGGGTCATTGTCCTGTTGAAAAGGAAATGATGGTCCAACTAAACGCAAACTGGATGGAATAGCATGCCGCTGCAAGATGCTGTGGTAGCCATGCTGGTTCAGTATGCCTTCAATTTTGAATAAATCCCCAACAGTGTCACCAGCAAAGCACCCCCACACCTTCACACCTCCTCCTCCATGCTTCACGGTGGGAACCAGGCATGTAGAGTCCATCCATTCACCTTTTCTGCGTCGCACAAAGACACGGTGGCTGGAACCAAAGATCTCAAATTTGGGTGCTACGCCAGATGACCTGGCCTCCACAGTCACCAGACCTGAACCCAATCAAGATGGTTTGGGGTGAGCTGGACCGCAGATTGAAAGCAAAAGGGCCAACAAGTGCTAAGCATCTCTGGGAACTCCTTCAAGATTGTTGGAAGACCATTTCCGGTGACTACCTCTTGAAGCTCATCAAGAGAATGCCAAGAGTGTGCAAAGCAGTCATCAAAGCAAAAGGTGGCTACTTTGAAGAACCTAGAATATAAGACATATTTTCAGTTGTTTCACACTTTTTTGTTAAGTATATAATTCCACATGTGTTAATTCATAGTTTTGATGCCTTCAGTGTGAATGTACAATTTTCATAGTGAAAATACAGAAAAATCTTTAAATGAGAAGGTGTGTCCAAACTTTTGGTCTGTACTGTATGTAAGGTATTGCCACGCTCAGAAGTAAGTGAGTAACAAACTGTGCAGTCCACTTTTTCAAGTTACCTCTTTCAAAAGTGAAAAATTTGGGTCAAATAACCACAAAACATATCTACCTAAATTTACCATTAAAATAAAGTACAATATGTCACAAAAAACATTCTCAGAATCACTGAGTTACACTGAAGCATTCCAGAATTATTACCACATGAAATTACACTGGTCAGATTTAAAAAATTTGGCCTGGTCATTAAGGTTAAAATTGTCTCGGTCACTAAGGGGTTAAGCATACAGGTAAAAAGAGTATTGCACAAAATGAAAACTAAATTTTTTTTACATGTTTAACAGTTCAAATCTAGTACATGTTGAGCAGCCATAAGATTCTTACTAATAATTATTGTAAGTAAAGTTACGTTAGTGGTCTCCTACCTGTCTCTCTCCAGCTATTATAAATCTACAATTCCCAGCAAGCCCTTAAACCTGCAGGATGCAGACCATTGGGTTACATGATTGTTTCTTCTCCTTTCACAAGTAACTCCCCCAAATTTATAATATATGGCAGTGACTAGTGGGACCCAGCTACACCATCTACTGTTGGCAGACGTCATGGAAGAATAATGGCCAAAAAGCCATGCCTTTGAAATGGAAACAAGGTCAAGCCACTCGACTATGCAGGAGAACATAGGAGCTGGGGTACAGAAAAAATGCAGCATTTTTTCTAAGTTTTAGACTGATGAGTCATAATTTGAAAAATTTGACTGTAACAAAATGTGATTTGTTTACCAAAAATATGAAGAGCAGCACTATAATGAGTGTCTACAGGAAACAGTAAAGCATGGTGGGAGGTCATTGCTAATTTAGAACTGCATTTAAAGAAAGGGAGTTGGGGATTTGGTCATTATTAATGGTGTCTTCAATGCTAACTAATACAGGCAGATAGTTAACATCATGCTATTCCATCAGGGAGGCATCTGATTGGCTCCAAATTTATTCTGCAGCAGGCAACAGCCCCAAACATTCAGCCAATGTAAATAAGAGCTACCTTCAGCATACGGAAGAATAAGAAGTTCTGGAAGTGATGATTTGACCCAAACAGAGCCCTCATCTCAACATAATCAGGTCTGTCTGGGATTACATGAGGAGACAGAAGGATTTACACAAGCCTGCATTCACCAAAGATCTGTGGTCCAAAATCTTTGCATCAACTTCCCTGCCGAGATCCTTTAAAAATTTTGCAAGTGTACCTAGAATTGAGGCTATTGGGGTAGTCATGCAGAATATTGATTTGTTTTAGATTTTTAATTTGTTTACTCACTTTTAATTTTGATAAAAATAAACTAACACTTCTATTTTTGAAAACAACCTTACTTTGCAGCATTTTTCCACAGTACTATACGTCTTCATTTACATTTGCTTTATTTATGTAATGTTTAGTTCAACTTTTATAAGAACAATTCAAAGATCCTTGAATGATTTATAGAACACAATTTTATAGAACTACTCACTTGTTCACTTATATTCAGGTATTAAAAATAGTCTGTCAATCACAAATTATTGCTTTGTGCTCCATAGAAAAGCCAAGAAACAATGGGACCAATTAATGTCACTAAATGAAAGACAGAGGCAAATCTCATGGTGTATAGTAAAAACTTTCTGCATAAAGGAGCAATCAGAAGAGAATTGTTATGATACTGCAGACACAAATGTTATATTCATTAGCATACCTCCAAATATTGTCACATATGATGCATACACATACACTACTCACAAAAAGTTAGGGATATTTGGCTTTCGGGTGAATTTTCAGGAAGATCCTAAAATGCTCTTGACGCACCCCCTGGGCCATATTCTTTAGGGGGAATACCCGGAGCCGGATCAGATGGGAGTTGTAGTCGCCGAGTGGCTGTGACCCGGTCCGTGCCCAGGGTGTCAAGCTCAGTTGTATGTGGCAGTCCTACAGATGTTATTAAGTTCTTTATTGTCGACTACGCCACCCGTTGTATTGCGGTCACTATGGCCGCCGCTGCAGCAGGGTCCGCTGAGGCTGATGGTGTTGGTGCAGCTTTTGGTAGTATAACCCCCAACGGGTGGGGTATAGCCTCAGGGGGTCAGGTGCAGAGGATGGGGGTTGTGGTGGTGCAGCATAGATGTTAAGTGAAGACAGAGTCGGGTTGTGCAGTTTAGGGTATTTACTCACTGCTGATGTTCCGGTCACTCCAGCTTCAAGTGACCACCCGAGCCGTGCTGCGTCCACCAGGTCCTGGATTCAGCAAACCCCCAAACAAGTCCGGAGCGTGACCCTGAGCTCTCCTTCTGTCCTTTCCTCTGGCCGTCCCCACTAGTGATCCACCTAGGTCCAGCTCCCTCGGGCCTTCTGTTGGGAGACCCTTGGCCTTGGGTTCCCTGACCCTCCACGTGGTTTGCCTTCGGGGTGGATGTGGTGGGTGGCCGTGGCAGACGCTGCCCACGGCCTCCGGTCTCTGGCTAGGGTGTGCTTTTGCCCCCACCAGTTTGGGATCCGGTACCCTATTGCCGACTCTTCACCCGGGGATTGAATTTGGGTTCTCAGAGTCCTTTCTTTTTCCCCCTCTGGGTCTTTCCTTCTCTGCTCCACTCTCTCTCTGCAGGCTCATCTGGACCTCTGCTTCTTACTGACTCTGACAGACTGACCCTGATCTTAGATGGTGCCCACCTTATATACTCCCTCTATGTGTGAGCTCAGGTGACCAGCACCCAATGAGCTCCTAACTTTACCCAGGCTGCTCCCCCTATCTGCCCCTACACTACTTGGGATGTACCACCCCCCTCCCACTCCAGCCAGGAACAGACTCGGTCGTACCTGCACATTTCTAAGTGGGAGTACCGTCGGCCTGCCCCTCGGAAATGGGATGTGTGTAGTGCATGCAGCCTACCGAGCTCAGGTCCACACTCCATCCTTACCCGGGAGTGGAATATCACACCTCTGGGTTGAGGTGCAATACCCCTGTAGCAGCCGAATCCTCAGGGTGCTACATTCCCCCCTGGTAAATCACAGCACGTCCTCGGGCTGTAAGAACAAAACACCACAAAACATACAAATTTTTTCATATAAACAACATAGTAAAAACATATAAATATCATATATATATCAGAAAACTTTTCGTATAAATAACATTCTCGTCGCCTCTGGCTCCTCCTCTGGTCACTGTGCAACGTGTGACCGGGTAAAGTGCGACAGTCTTTTCTTGAAAAACTCGTGGCTTTCCTGTAAAACCAGTAGGGAGCGCTTTAGGACGCGCAACTATATACAGGGGATATGGCCGCTCTCAGTCCTCGGCCAGGTATAAGGGAGGAATGACCGCTCTCAGTCCTCGGTCAGTGGGATTTAAGGGATAAACAGGTAAACAGTTCACACATGCTGGTCCCAACGGGGACTATATTATCAGCAACAGTTTCTTTGGTACCCCGACGGGTAACTATGTACAGCCTCTACTCTGCCGTACTTAACGACGACGTCCTCCTGCTCTTTCTTTGTGGTTACCTTTAGCTTCAGACCCGTCCGGGTCCTCTTGTTCTTCCTCCTCACACCGCAGCTCTTCCTCCGTCAGGCGATGCACATGGAGGGCGTAGGGTCCTTTGGCACACTTGTGCCGGGTAAAGGTGACCTCGTCCCCGATGTAAAGGTCACGACCTCTGTGTCCCTCCGGTAGGTGGGATTCAACGTCTCTCCTGGTTACGAAGACGTCGCCTGGGGTGCGGTGGTCTCGGATGAAGCCCCACCCATGCTGCATGTTAAACTTGATCACAGTCCCGGTGGTGCGGGGACTATGCGCTGCACGGGGGTCTCTCCTGGCCCGGCTCTTCTGCTCCGCGCTCCTTATTTGAGCTTGCTGTTCCCGGACCCGCCTCTCTCTCCGCTCCCTCTCAAAGACCTCGAGTTGTTGGCGGCAGCACTCAGCACGCTCCGCTGCAGCTGCCCGAGTCTCCTGAGTGAACCCCATCAGATCTTCTCCGGTGGGGTCCCACTCAAATTGGGCCTCTTCTAGCGGGGGCGAGATCCTCTTTACGGGCTGTGGAGCCGGGATCAGGGGTGCACACATGGCCCCAGCCTTCCTCTGCCGTTCCAGTTCATGATATTCCTGGGGCCAGATGAAAGGCTGCCAATCCGGGCACGTGTGTTGGGTAAACAGGTCCTCTCCCAGATGCGGCACTCTTGGTCTTATGGGCGCGGTGGTGTTAGCGCCCGGATTGCCCGGGCCTTGCGGCCAGGCCTGGGGTATCTGGAAGGTGAAGGGCACCGTAAGGACGGCGGCGCCCTGGGCTACTTGGCCCTGCGACCAGGCCGGGGGCTCCGCGGAGGTAGGGGGCGCTGTTGGTATTGCGGCGCCCGGGGGTACTAGGCCTTGCGACCAGGCTGGTGGTACTTCCTGCTTGGTCACGCTCGGGGTCGAGGCGTGTGACGTCACAGGGGTCGCGGCTCCCGTTTGAGGCCTAGTCTGCGGCGGTGACGTTGCAGCGACGGGCACGGCAGGGGATACTTCGGGCTCTGCGACGGGGAGCTGGGGCAGGTACGCGGTTTCCCGGTTTGGGGTAGAGACGTCCCCTTTACCTGCCTCCTTTCGTTCGGCTCCCTTCTCGGCGCCGTCTCCGGCCTTCAGTCCTCCTGCGCCATCCTCAGAGGCGGTCTGTCTCCTCGTCTCGGGTGGCGTGCTCCGCTGACAGGTCTCGGTCTGCTGGGCCATCTCACGGCTCCACGCCGCCAACGTCTCTCGCTGCACCCGGGCCATCCTCCTTGCGAGGCCCTCCAGAGCGGTCTGTGCACACTCCCGGTCTCGGGGGAGCTGTGCTAGGACCTCCACTAGGCTTAGTGGGGTCGTTGCTTCCAGCAGGCTCCTGACCAACGGGTCGGTGCTGCTCTGCTCTCCTTCCACTGTTTCCAGCAGGCTCCTGGCCAGCGGGCCGGTGCTGCTCTGCTCTCCCTCCTCTGTTTCTAGCAGGCTCCTGGCCAACGGGCCGGTGCTGCTCTGCTTTCTCGCCATCTCCGGGTAAGCTCCTCCGATACTCTTCTCCAGGCTTCTTGCCTCCGGGTGCGCTCTCTCCAGACTGCTCCAGGCGACACCCATCTTTGCTCTCTTCTCCTCAGTCCTCCCACTTCGAGGGTGGTCCCGGGGCCACTTGGTGATTGTCAGCTCCAGGGGCAGTTCTTTCACGCTGACAGACACCTCTAGCATCACAGTCTCTGTTGGTGGGGGCGGTTTCCACTTTTGGCGCCATTTTCGGTCCTGGCCCACGATGGGAGGTGGCCTCTTGCCACCCTCTGGCACGCCCATAATGGCGTCCGCTCCCCCAAGGCGGGAAATCTTCGGAAATGGCGGGAATCGTCTCCCAGTGGCGGGAAACTCTGCAGATGGCGGGAAAAAGCTGTTAATGGCGGACAACCGGCAGGAATCGACCTGTGATGGAGTCCGATGGCGGGGACCCTCCGGAACCGGCAGGAGACTTCTTTTTGAGGTAAACTTGTTCTTTTCTTCAGGCACGCAGTACCCGGGTGTTGCGGGCACGGTATCCTGCCGACTACGCCAAAGTTGACGCACCCCCTGGGCCATATTCTTTAGGGGGAATACCCGGAGCCGGATCAGATGGGAGTTGTAGTCGCCGAGTGGCTGTGACCCGGTCCGTGCCCAGGGTGTCAAGCTCAGTTGTATGTGGCAGTCCTACAGATGTTATTAAGTTCTTTATTGTCGACTACGCCACCCGTTGTATTGCGGTCACTATGGCCGCCGCTGCAGCAGGGTCCGCTGAGGCTGATGGTGTTGGTGCAGCTTTTGGTATTATAACCCCCAACGGGTGGGGTATAGCCTCAGGGGGTCAGGTGCAGAGGATGGGGGTTGTGGTGGTGCAGCATAGATGTTAAGTGAAGACAGAGTCGGGTTGTGCAGTTTAGGGTATTTACTCACTGCTGATGTTCCGGTCACTCCAGCTTCAAGTGACCACCCGAGCCGTGCTGCGTCCACCAGGTCCTGGATTCAGCAAACCCCCAAACAAGTCCGGAGCGTGACCCTGAGCTCTCCTTCTGTCCTTTCCTCAGGCCGTCCCCACTAGTGATCCACCTAGGTCCAGCTCCCTCGGGCCTTCTGTTGGGAGACCCTTGGCCTTGGGTTCCCTGACCCTCCACGTGGTTTGCCTTCGGGGTGGATGTGGTGGGTGGCCGTGGCAGACGCTGCCCACGGCCTCCGGTCTCTGGCTAGGGTGTGCTTTTGCCCCCACCAGTTTGGGATCCGGTACCCTATTGCCGACTCTTCACCCGGGGATTGAATTTGGGTTCTCAGAGTCCTTTCTTTTTCCCCCTCTGGGTCTTTCCTTCTCTGCTCCACTCTCTCTCTGCAGGCTCATCTGGACCTCTGCTTCTTACTGACTCTGACAGACTGACCCTGATCTTAGATGGTGCCCACCTTATATACTCCCTCTATGTGTGAGCTCAGGTGACCAGCACCCAATGAGCTCCTAACTTTACCCAGGCTGCTCCCCCTATCTGCCCCTACACTACTTGGGATGTACCACCCCCCTCCCACTCCAGCCAGGAACAGACTCGGTCGTACCTGCACATTTCTAAGTGGGAGTACCGTCGGCCTGCCCCTCGGAAATGGGATGTGTGTAGTGCATGCAGCCTACCGAGCTCAGGTCCACACTCCATCCTTACCCGGGAGTGGAATATCACACCTCTGGGTTGAGGTGCAATACCCCTGTAGCAGCCGAATCCTCAGGGTGCTACACTCTCTAAATAGTGATGAACGAGCATGCTCAGGTAAGGTGTTATCCCAGCATGCTGGGGTGTTATCCGAGTATATCGGGCGTGCTCTGCAAATGTTTGAGTTCCTGCAGCTGCATGTTTTGCAGCATTAGACAGACACAACACATGCGGGGATTGCCTGTTTGTTAGGCAATCCCAGCATGTGTTGTGTCTGTCTACCTCCGCAAAACATGCAGCTGCAGGAACTCGAACATATTAGCAGAGCATGCCCAAGATACTCGGATAACACCCGAGCATGCTCGGATAACACCTTATCCGAGCAGGTTCGATCATCACTAACTCTAACCTTTTCAGGTGAACTTAATGTGACAATCTCTAAACTTTTGAATAAACATGTCCAACTGTTCAATGTTTCAGTACTCTTTGCAAAACTTCCTGGTCTCTAACAAGGAGCTTTATGGCAAAATTCACAACAGGTGTTTGATCCATGAATCACCCAATACATTTCGGGTGTTCAATTAGAAATAGTGTTGAGCCACCCCCGTAGTGTTCGAGTTCGGTTCGGTTCGTCGAACACCCGTGTGTTCGCCGAACTGTTCGTCGAACTGTTCGTCGAACACCTTCGAACACCGTTAAAACCAATGGCAGGCAAAGAAAAACACATAGAAACACATAGAAAACACCTTCAAAGGTGTCCAAAAGCTGACAAACTGCTCAGAAGACACAACTAACACATGGAAAAGTGACAAGTACATATAGTCATGCGAAAAGAAAAGAGGTGGAGGAGTAAAAGGAGGGGGAGACACAAATATAGGCATGTCATGCCCTTCTAAAATCCAAAAAGTGAGAAGCCGACACGTTCAGTCCGCTTTTGCCCGTGCCACCTCCGTGTCGCCGGGTTTGTGCCAGAGCCGCGGTGAACCCTGACGGCCAGCCCCCCTCTCCCAATACTGGTGCCTGTCCGCTGGTGGGTCAAGCGAGCCCCCCTGTGGTGGAGGCAGCTCTAAGCTTTTTAATTTAAATTGTCTCTCTAATTTGAATGAATACACTTTAAATCCATTTACAAGGATCTATTGGAGGGCAAGTCTCATGCCAGCAGCCGCGTAATTCCAGCTCCAGTAGCGTCCACTAAAGCTGCTGCAGTTAAAAAGCTTTTATAAGGATCGAGCTCGGCTGTCCACCGCAAGGCATCCTACTGCCAGTCCCAGCCCCTATGCCTTGGGGTGCCTCCTGATGCTCTTCACTGAGTATCCCGTGGTCCCGAAGCATTTCCTTTGAAAAAATTAAGTGTCCAAACTCAGGGTCGGACTGGGGTGCCTAGGGCCCACCAGGGGAACTGACTCTAGGGGCCCACACTACAGCCCACCATAACGGTTTTATTACTTGTTATGCTTTTCTATAATGCACTATAGTTACATGATAAGCCGTGCTGTGAAGCACTGAGCGGCAGGACTTTGTTCGAACAGTCATTCCGTACTGCCAGAGTCCCTTTAATGGTAACTTGTCACCTTGAAAAACGCTATTTATCTGCAGATATAGGGGTAATCTGCAGGTAAATAGGGTTTAAAGCCTGGTTAGACGGCTTAATGGAAAAGCGTTGGCTACACGGAGAAAATTACGTTTTATTCTCCCTGCCGCCACTCGCTTCCTGTCATAGGATCGGTGCAAGGAGGGAGACATTACAGTCACTGCGAACTACAAAGTGAGGGTGCTGCAATAACGTCCGGCACCTGGATTGTGACACTTCCATGGAGCCCAACCTCAGGCTGAGCTTCATTGAACGACTAACATGGCAGCAGCACCTGGTAACTAGTGCTGAGCGAGAATGGTCAGATAAGGTGTGATCCCAGCATGCTCAGGTGTTATCCAGGTATCTTGTAGTGCTCTGCTAATATGCTCGAGTCCCCGGGGTAACATGTTTTACAGCGGCAGACAGATGCAACACATGCAGGAATTGCACATGTTGCTTCTGTCTACCGCCGCAAAACATGTTACCGCAGGGACTCGAGCATATTAGCAGAGCACTACAAGATACCTGGATAACACCCGAGCATGCTGAGATAACACCTTGTCCGACCACGCTCACTCAGCACTACTGGCAACCCATCAGCAACCTGCAACTGCGTCACAGGGGGCTATGGGGAGCAGGTGACTGCATGCACCGGCTAGCTAAATGCTGCTGTCAGTGATTGACAAGGGCACTTAAATACTCAAAACAGCAGCAATCAAGGCGAGCTCTGATCACTGCTGTTACAGGCAGACGCCGGCTATGTAACACAGCCGACATCTGCCTGGTATGGAGCAGGCTCAGCTCCTGAACCCGCTCCATACAAGTACAACCCTATGGTTATGACAAGGTTAGCAAATTTCACTTGTCTGTTCCTAAATGTGGAAAGACAAATGGAATTCCCTAACACATGTGAGTGAGTCCTAATAGATTTAGTAAAGGTGCCCCAAGCATATGAATGTTACTACACACCACAATGCACAGTTACATACACGCATCTTACAAAAATACATATTATTCCAGATACGCAGACGAGCGCAAACACACAGACGCGCACAAACACGCAGACGCGCAGAAACGCACAAACACGCAGACGAGCGCAAACACGCAGACGAGCGCAAACACGCAGACGTGCACAAACACGCAGACGCGCACAAACACGCAGACGAGCACAAACACGCAGACACGCACAAACACGCAGACGAGCGCAAACACGCAGACACGCACAAACACGCAGACGTGCACAAACACACAGATGCGCACAAACACGCAGACACGCACAAACACACAGACGCGCACAAACACGCAGACGAGCACAAACACGCAGACGCGCACAAACACGCAGACGCGCACAAACACACAGACGCGCACAAACACATCAGTACATGAATACATCATCTGAACCACCATCATTTGTAATGTCAGGTCAGCCCCATATATCTTTGTATCACATAAACCTACAACTCCCAGTATGTAATTAACAATAGAGATACTGGGAGTTGTTATCAGTCATCATCAGACTGCGGACCATACAGGAACCACAGTACTGATGAGACACAGGCAGGATCACAAATGAACATTTACATCCAGGTATCTTACCTGAGACGTCTTCTCTGATTAGAGTCGTTCTCTTTCTGTTCTTCCTCTTGTCCAGTCTCCATGATGACTTTTCTCATCCACAGCTCGTCTCTGCAGACTTCCATCTTCTCCGGTCTTCTGCAGATCATCCCCACACGATGCCCTTAAAGATAGCAGAGTCATTATAATGCTCCTGAATAAAAATATCTACACTGAGCCCCTGAATAAACCTAACTCTTACAATGCTCCCTGCACAAAAAAATGACATACACTGTATCCCTCTTATGGTACCTGCTCTCCACACTGTCCTCTCTTTACCATACTGAGCCCCCCTCTTCACACTGTCCTCTCACACTGTGTCCCCCCTATATTGCCCAGTCTCTATACTGTGCCCCTTCATCACACTCCCCCTCCTCAGCATACTGTTCCCTCCTTGCTGTGCCCTCACACTGTTCCCCCCATACTGCCGCATCTCTATACCTTCCCCCACACTACCTAGTCTCTGTGCTGTGTCACCTCACACTTTTCTCCCTCCATACTGTCTCCTCACACTATTTCCCCACTCTCCATACTGTTTCCTCATACATCCCCCTTCCCCATTCTGTTTCTGCACTCATTCCTACCCCTCCTCTAGTTCACCATACTGTTTCTTCACACATCTCCCCATTCTGTCTCCTAAAATTTCTCTCCCATCTCTCCCCAAATATAATAAATCTTCGGAAGAGCACACAGACATGCAGAAGCACGCTTACACACACGAAAACAAGCGCACACTGACACATACTAAGGGCTCTTTCACACGTCAGTACATGCGGTGACCGTTTCCACGCGTACCAGAGACACTGACACAGGTAGACCCATTCACATGAATGCGTATGTGCACATGTCAGTGTGTTTCCACTTTCTACAGACCATGTGGTGTCCGTGAGCAAAACACGCTGGCATGTCTGTTTTTTACCTGCTGTCCAGACCGCGAAATGTCCCGCACACTGATGACAGTTAGCATGCGGTGCTTGGGAAGAGCGCTGAGCGCTGCCCTCATCATAGATCCCTGCAGGCGCTGCGATCAGTACCAGCAGGGTCAATGATGAGAGTAATAGTCTATACCCGCTGTGTCCAACTGTAAAAAGAATAAAATAAAAAATACCTTATACTAACCTCTACTAAGTGTCACCCACTGTAATCCGTGCGAGCGCTCACGCCGAGGAGAATGTCTCCTGCAGCGAGTGGGCTCCGGAGCTGTGCTCAACAAGCGGTGCCCTGTCATTCACTAAGCGCAGCTCTGGGGCAAGCTCGCTGCAGAAGTCATTCTCCTCGGCGTGAGCGCTCGCACGGATTACAGCAGGTGACACTTAGGAGAGGTGAGTATAAGGATTTTTTTATTTTATTCTTATTTTTACAGTTGAACACGGACACGGTGGGAGTAGACTACTACTCTCATCATTGACCCTGCTGCTGCTGATCACAGCGCCTGCAGGGATCTATGATGAGGGCAGCGCTCAGCACCCGGCTCTTGGGAACAGCGCTAACTGTATACTGATTCCCAAGCGCCAGTATGTGTCACTTGGATGACACACAGGTGGATACGGATATCTCCAGTCCCGTAAATATCAGGACATGTGAAAGAGCCCTAATATACACACACAGATACACATACTCACAGAAATGGGGACAAGTACACATACAGGCAAGCACACACAGAAATGCACAGACACACTCAGACAATCACACACAAAAATGCAGACACGCAGGGAAGCACACACACAAGTATGTGTGAAGACACATAAACACACAGGCATACACAATGGACACACACAGGCATATACACGCACACCGGCATATACACACACAGGCATATACACACACACATACAGGCATATATACACACACACACACACACACACAGGCATATAAACACACACACACAGGAATATAAACACACACACACAGGAATATAAACACACACAGGCATATAAACACACTACACACACACACACTGTACACACACACAAGTATATACACACACACACACACACAGAGACATACACACACACAGGCATATACACACACTGTACACACACAGGCATATACACACACTGTACACACACAGGCATATACACACACTGTACACACAGGCATATACACACACTGTACACACACAGGCATATACACACACTGTACACACACAGGCATATACACACACTGTACACACACAGGCATATACACACACTGTACACACAGGCATATACACACACTGTACACACACACACACACACACACATACACACTGTACACACACACAGGCATATACACACACTGTACACACACACAGGTATATACACACACAGGCATATACACACACTGTACACACACAGGCATATACACACACACTGTACACACACACAGGCATATACACACACACTGTACACACACACACACACACTGTACATACACACACAGGCATATACACACACACTGTACACACACAGGCATATACACACACACTGTACATACACACACAGGCATATACACACACACTGTACACACACAGGCATATACACACACTGTACACACACAGGCACATACTGTACACACACACGCATATACACACACACTGTACATACACACACAGGCATATACACACACACTGTACACACACAGGCATATACACACACACTGTACACACACAGGCATATACACACACACTGTACACACACACATGCAGGCAGCATATACATAAAAATCCATACAAACACACAAATATTACAGTACCTTGGCTTGTCTCCAGCCCACAGACACGCTCCTAATGTGGGAGACTGCAGTGCAGGGCGCGCTGTAACGTCACTTTTAGCAGACGTGCTTCCCTGTCTGCTGAGTGTGACGCTGCAGTGCAGCCCCTGCTCTCCTGCTCCCAGGCCCCTCCCACTACTGTCCTGGGCATCGCGTCGGTGAAAGTGCATGCGCGCGCCCTTAAAGGGCCCACGACCACTTTTTTTTTTTAAAATTCTTCAGTTCCCTCTGCATGGGGCCCGGGGCCCACCAGGAAATTTCCCGGCGCCCCGCCAGGCCAGACCGAGCCTGTCCAAACTACAGGTGGTGTAGCTTGCTTAACAGCCGGGATAATCCGCTGACTAGCAGACACTGCTAGAAGGCACAAAGTATTTCCTGGGCTAGATGCAGTTAAAAATTTGTAATTAGATACTCTCGTTGGATGCTGAGAAAGCATTCCATAGAGTCTCCTGGCACGCCATATATGATTCTCTTAAAAAGCTTGGGGTAGGGGTCTAGGGGACCCTTTTATAGCCAAAATCACGGCCCTGTATCACAATACGTCACCTAGGCTGAAGATAAATGGAACTGTAGCACCCTGATGGCTCGGTTGCTACAGAGGTATTGCACCTCACCCAGAGGTGTGATATCTCACTCTCAGGTAAGGATGAAGTGTGGATCAGGACCCGACACCTGCATGCATTACACCACATTGCCGTGGGGCAGGGCGACCAATATGCCTCTGAGATGGGCACGACAGTCCCTGTCCCTGGCTGGAGTGGGGGGAGGGAACACTGAGGAAGGGGAACCCTGTAGTGCAGGAGCAGGGAGGAAGCAGTTCCTGGGTGCATTGAGAAGGGAGTATAAAAGGTGGGCACCATCTTAGTTCAGTGCAGAGAAGTCTGAGCAGAAGTGGCAGGGAGCAGGGGCTCTGCATGAGCTCTGTTCCGGAGGCGGGCCTAGTAACAGAGGCCCAGGCCTGGAAGAGGGAGAAGGAAGGAAGAGGAGCGGAGAAGGCTCCAGGAACGAGGAATGAAGGGATCCCAGGGGTGCAGACGGGCGAGTCGCCACCGCACGCCCGAATCCACCTGCGTGGAGGGGTCAGGCCAAAGGGGGAGACCGGTCCCCGAAACTAGTGGAGGCAGGAAACGACCCTCAGCTAGAAACCGGAGGCTCTGACATTTTATGTGGCGCAGCCCCTCGCTACACCCGCTAGGAAGGCACCACATAGGGTCAGGGAAACTGGCGCCAAGTTTACCAAGAGGAGGCCCGAGGCAGCCGGACAGAAGGGTTGGTAAGAAAGGCCAGACAAAGGACACACAAAGGGGGTCCTGTGAAGCGCTCCAAAGTTATCTGGGAGTTGTCTGAGCCCCTCACCTGGTGAGCACAGTACGACGTGGGCAGCCGTTACCTGCAGACGTGGTCTGGTTAATAAGAACTGTGAGTAAAGGCCCTGGACTGCATCACTGACTCCGTGTCGTTACTGCTGCTGCCCTGCACCATCACCCCCATCCTCCGCATACACTGCCCTGAGGCTATACTCCTCCCGTGGGGAGTTATGCTATGCTCTGCTGCACCCACAACACCAGCCTCAGCGGTCTGCCCTGCAGCGGCGGTTCACTCTGACCGAAATCCACGGGTGGCGTAGTCGGACATTTAAACATCAAAACCACATAAATAGTTCCGCCACTGGTTTGACCACCCTGAGCCACGGAACCGGATCGCCGCCACGAAGACTACAACCACCAGCATCCACCAAAAAGGGTCCGGCTCCGGGTGTCCCAAGGCCCAGGGGGTGCATCAGAACATTTTCATCACCTTTCACAATCACCAATGGGACAAGGCAGGGATGTCCTCTGTACCCTCTCTTATACATCCTAGTGACGGAGCACCTGCTCTCATCAATTCGCCATAACCCCAATATTAGGTGGATTGAGGTGGGAGGCACCGAGTACAAGTGCTCTCTATTTGCTGATGATGTCCTAGTATATATCACTCAATCACATATATCCATCCATGCTGTTATGGCTTAAATAGATCACTTTGTTACATGGTCAAATTTTAAAATCAATGCAGCGAAGTCTGAGGCCCTCGATGTCTCCCTCCCCAAATCCATATAGGATTCCATCCAGTCCAACTTTCCCTTTGCCTGGCCCTCACAGGGTATCAAATACTTAGGAATTCCTATTCATAGAGACCTCTCCCATCTATGTTATCTTAATTTTGGGCCCTTTATTGAACAACTCCATACAGACCACGGTTGGCAAGTTAGAACTGTAAGATTCACTACGTGAACCACTGGTGTTTTGTGGAAAAGCACATGTACACTGTGTTCCAAATTATTATGCAAAAAGTGTTTAGGAGTGATAAGGGAAGAATTTGTTTGTTTGTCAGTTAAACTCAGTGATGGTGATGTGTGTCAGGGCTCTTTATATCACTGTAAGCAATTGCAGACACCTGTGCTAATTAATTTGGCAGGTGTGTCCAATGAAAGGCAAGACTACTTAAGAAGGCTGTCTCACATTATTAAGCAGCCTACATTTTCTGCCAAAATGGGAAAGAAAAAGGATGTGTCGGCTGCTGAGAAGCAACAAATTGTGGAGTGTTTAGGTCAAGGCATGACTACAATCAACATTGTGCGATGATCAGGATGAAGTGTCTTGGCAATCAAGAAGTATGTAGCTGATTCACAGTACACACGTGTGCGTGCTGATAAGGGCAAATTGAGGACTCTTTCCTACAGGCAATTACGTCAGGTTAAAAGAGCAGCGGCAAAAAAGCCTTGTCATAGCAGCAGACAAGTTTTTGAAGCTGCTGGTGCCTCCAACGTCCCCCGAACAACAAGATGCAGGGTCCTTCAGAGGTTTGCAGCTGTGCATACGCCATCCTGTCGACCTCCTCTATCCACTTCACACAAGCAGAAACGGCTCCAGTGGGCTAAACATTACATGAAGACTGATTTCAAAACTGTTTTGTTCACGGATGAGTGCCGTGCAGCGCTCGATGGTCCAGATGGATGGAGTGGAGGATGGCTGGTTGATGGACACCCCACGCAAACACGGCTACAGCGCCAACAAGGAGGAGGTGGAGTAATGTTTTGGGCTGGAATCATGGGGAGAGAGATTGTCGGCCCCTTTAGGATCCCTGAAGGCGCTAAAGATGAACTCCATAATGTATGTGGATTTTCTCAAACAGCACTTCCTGCCATGGTTCAAGAAGAAGAACCGTGTATTTCACAGCAAGATCATTTTTTTGCATGATAATGCACCATCTCATGCTGCACATAAAACATCTGCATCTCTGGCTGATATGGGCATAAAAGGGGACAAACTTATGGTGTGACCCCCATGCTCCCCTGACCTCTACCCCATTCAGAACCTCTGGAGCATCATCAAAAGGAGTGTCTATGATGGCGGGAGGCAGTTCACATCTAAGCAACACCTCTGGGAGGGTATTCTGTCCTCATGCAAAACAATTGAAGCAGAAACCATCCAAAACCTGACAAATTCAATGGACGAGAGAGTTCAGAAGCTCCTTTCGAACAAGGGGTCCTATGTGAAAATGTAACATCACCTAGAATAAAGTTTTGAGTTGAAAACTGTTTGATTTCAGTTTCTAATAACCTGCTAATGCTTATAATTTCAAAAATGACCATTTTTTTGGTCTTTATTAAAATGAAAAGGTTGATCGAAAAGTTTGGGGGATCTAAGAGTGTGGCAACCCAGTAGTCATGATTACTTTGAATTCTGACAATATGAGGGTCATGTTGCAGGTAGTGCAGCAAGAAGGCACTTATGTGTCTTGCGCATCTCGGAGCCCCAAAATTATTTTCCGGGCTAGATGCAGCTAAAAATTATTATTAATTTTAAATCTGGTGGAGCTTAGTATAGATGGCCTAATAATAGGATCAGTGCTGCACACTGCTACAAAGCCCAAATTATTTTCCAGCCAAGATACAGATAAACATGATTAGTAATTTTAAATCTGGTGGAGCTTATTATAGATGGCCTAATAGAATCAGTGCTGCACACTGCTACAAAGCCCAAATTATTTTCCAGCCAAGATACAGATAAACATGATTAGTAATTTGAAAGCTTAAAACGGTTGGTAGGGTGATTTTAACCAATCATCAAGCTTTTACTCTCCCCAGGATGACACAGGGGTAGAAAAGTCGTTTCGGATCCATGATTTGTTCATCTTTATGAACGTGAGTCTGTCTACATTATCAGTGGAGAGCCGCGTGCGCTTATCTGTCAGCACACCACCAGCAGCGCTGAACACACGTTCAGACAGAACGCTGGCTGCGGGGCATGACAAGATCTCCAAGGCATAAGTGGCTAGCTCCGGCCATTTATCCAGATTGGAAGCCCAAAAAGAGCAAGGGTCCAGTGACACAGTCATGGCTTCAATGTTTACTTGGAGATACTCCTGTACCATCGTCTCTAGGCGTTGACTATGTGTCAGACTTCTTGTCTCCTGTGGCCTTGCAAAGGATGGACTAAAAAAGTGGTGAAATGATTCCGCAAAATTGATGTTACCAGCAGATACTGTGGTTCTGTTACGGTTTGAGTGCTGAACACTTGACGGTCCCACGGTTGGCAAGTTGGAACTGTGAGATTCACTACGTGCACCACTGGTGTTTTGTGGAAAAGCACATGTAAGATTCTGCAACAGTCTCTGCTGATACTCCTGCATGCGTGCATCCCTTTCTATGGCAGGAATAATTTCGGCAAATTTACTTTTGTACCGGGGATCTAACAGTGTGGCAACCCAGTAGTCAGGATTATTTCTAATTCTCACAATTCGAGGGTCATGTTGCAGGTAGTGCAGCAAGAAGGCACTCATGTGTGTTGCGCATCCAGGAGCACCAAGTCCCTGTTGTGTTGGTGGCGAGGTAACAATCATGCTTCCTTCCTCTGTCCTCTCCCCCCAACCTCGCACAACAGAAATGTGATCAAGGTCTCCCTCATCTGATGAGTCTTCCATCAGTTCGTCCTCCACTTCTTCCTGGGCTCCTGCACCTTCCTCACTAGTTTGGCTGCTACCATGCGCCCTGGTAAAACCATCTCCCCCGCCCTCACATGCCTGCCGCCTTGGTGCTGCCGACCGTCTGGACCTTGCAGATGTTAGCCCTTCCGCATACAACTCCTCCTCCTCTACTTCCTCCACCTCCTCTTGTGCCACCACCTGACTCCGAATTCTGTTTAACATGTGCTCCAGCATGTAAATCACCGGAATAGTCATGCCGATAATGGCATCGTCAGCACTAAACATCTTCGTCGCCATTTCAAAACTGTGCAGAAGGGTGCATAGGTCCCTGATCTGAGACCACTCCTCCAGCGTGATTTGCCCCACCTCTGGATCTCGTTGGCCCAGGCTATACGTCAGAACGTATTGCACCAGGGCTTGTCGGTGCTGCCACAGTCGCTGCAACATGTGCAGAGTTGAATTCCACCGGGTAGGCACATCGCATTTTAGCCGGTGAAGTGGCAGGCCCAACGACTTCTGTAGAGATGTAAGTCGCTGAGCTGCGGGATGCGAACGGCGGAAGTGAGCACACAGCGACCGTGCCCTCTGCAGAAGGCCATCTAGTCTGGGATAGTGGGCTAAAAATTGCTGGACAACTAGGTTCAACACGTGAGCCATACAAGGCATGTGTGTGACATTGCCCCGTCGAAGGGCTGCACCCAGGTTTGCAGCATTGTCGCACACGGCCTTCCCTGGTTTCAGGTCCAGTGGAGACAACCATTCATGAAATTGGTTCTCCAGAGCTGACCACAACTCCTCAGCTGTGTGACTCACATTTCCCAGACATTTCAAAGTAAAAACCGCCTGATGACGTTGAGCCCTACTGCCAGCATAGTAAGGAGGTGTGCAGGATCCCTTCTGCGCAGTTAGAAAGCTTGTGGCATGACCAGACAGACTTTGGGTGCAGGTGGAAGACCGAGAGGAGGTTGAGGAGGCAGAAGCAGTGGAGGAACTTTGACATAAAGAGGATTGACGCACAACTCGTGGGGACGGCAAGACTTGGACAGCAGCCCCTTGTCCTGCTGTCACCATAGTTACCCAGTGCCCAGTCAGCGACATGTAATGCCCCTGTCCATGCCTACTCGTCCAAGTGTCTGTGGTGAAATGCACCCTGTTACACACAGAGTTTCTCAAAGAAGCGGTGATGTTGTGTGCGACATGCTGGTGGAGCGCAGGCACACCTTTCTTTGAGAAGTAGTGCCGACTGGGTATCTGGTACTGGGTCACTGCGACGGACATAAGGTCTCGAAAATCCTCTGTGTCCACCAGGCGGAAAGGCAGCATTTCTGTAGCCAAGAGCTTGCAGATGGTGAAATTCAACCTCTTAGCTTTCTCATGGCTAGGAGGAAATGGTCTTTTACTTGTCCACATCTGAGGGACCGAGGGCTGGCTATTGTGCTTAGACGGGGTTGATAAGGGTGTCCCCGGCAAACTGCCGGTCTGTGAGGAAGATGCAGGCGGACATGTTAGGTTGCCTTGATCCAAAGGTGGTGCTATCGATGTCGGACAGCGCTCAACACCAGCTGGTGTTACCACCTCCAAAGAAAATGATGACCTGCCAATCACGCTGGCTGTTGCGGGTAAAGAGGTGGCAGGTCTGCGCCCCAAAACAGGTGTGACTGCTGTCCCCCCAGTCACAGAGGATGAAGAGGCCGCGGATGCACAAGATATGGCAGACGGTGGTTGGCCCGGCCGGCTAGGCCGCATTGTAGCACACTGAGCTTAACACTGCAACTTATGCTTCATGTCCATGTGCCGGTTCATGCATGAAGTACTCAAACTATGTATTTTTTGGCCTCTACTTAGCTTTTGCTGACAAATGTTACAGATAACATGAGTTGGGTCATCTTTATCGATCTGAAAAAATGCCCAGGCTATGCAAGGCTTAGCACCCATGCGACCTGAAGAGCCACCACGACTTGTGGTGAGAGGCAGAGTTGTGTTTGAGGATGCAGTTGTTGACGTGCTTCCAGTACTATGTCTCTGTCCAGGAAGGCGCAACCTGACCTCGTCGTCACTAGCATCTTCCTCCACCTCCTCTGCTGACCTCATCTCTTGGCTGACTGTGGGTTGACAGTAAGTGGGATCTCCAACCTCATCATCATCACCCTGTGCGTTATCACACCCGTCGTCCTCAGAGCCAACCTGTTCCTGCCCTGACAAAAAACTAAAGTTGTCGCTCCAATCAGGTATTTGAGTCTCATCATCGTCTTCCTCATTGTCTCCACCAACAGGAGTTACAGTTTGGGAATGAGGGTCTACATTATGGTCAGAACCTTCTGCGTCTGGTCCTGGATCCGACTCATAAAGATTCTGGGCATCAGTGCAGATCATTTCCTCGTCTGGATTCACAGAAGCGCTGGAGTCGACCTCTGATTCCCAGGCTATAGTATGAGTAAACAGCTCTGCAGACTCAACCATCTGTTCTACCTCATACTCAGACGGGCAGCTGGAGATTTGGGAGCTGTGAGGAAGCAAGTGCGATTGGGGTGACACCTTTGAGGACTGGAGTATTTGTGATGTTGAAGTTGATGTGGAGGAGAGCCCACTTAAAGGAGCACTTGATATCCGTTGAAGCACCTTGTCAGTATTCCGGGTTTTCTAGGTAACCTTGTGAATGATTTTGCCCTTTGTTAAGATGGAGTTTGCTGTTTTTGTATGCCCTACTTCCTGTTCGTTTGTTTAAAACCTGGCTCAGGTGCTGGCTTCCTTGCTGGAGTATTCTGCTTCTGCTTCCCTTCAGTCAAGCTGCCTTGTCCTACTATTATCTCCCAGATCTCGTGTGTATTTACCAGGTTAATCTTCACTCCTGTGGCTCTGGACATTCTCTGCCTATGTAAGCTACACTCACTGTGTTATCATTAACCTGTTGACTTTGGAATTTAACCCTTGCCTCACTCCACCCGGTAAGAACTGTGTTTCTGAACTGTGTTGTTGTTTAACCCTTCGTTCACTCCGTCCGGTGAGGGCTGCTGGAACTATTTACTGGAATATTACTTAAATGTGAACTTGTTTCTAGACTTCCCTGAATCTACGCCTCATCTAGGATTAACTTGTGAACTTGTTCTTGGACTTCCCTGTGGCCACGTCACCAGTCTGTCAGACTTTCCTTTTGATCACATTTGTGTGAGGACTCCGTCGTAAGAACATTGCAGACTTGCTATATAGGTTCCAAAGACTTAATATCGCTGGACTTATTTCATTGTATGTCACTACGGGTTATCTGTATATTGTTTTTGGGTGTTATTGCTGTTGCACAAATACATTATTTGCATTAAAGAAACCCGTCTCTGCTTGTTCATTGCCCCACGCTATCAGAATCCTCGAGTTCCTACAATAGTATTACAGGATACTCCAGCCAAAAAGAGGATTCTGCTGGGGCAATGACGGAGACACGGGCAGACAAGGTGTTCACCATAATTAACTCCTTGCAGCAGGAGATAGAGGTTTTACACAATAAGATTAGAGACATGGCATCCCAGGTTGACCACAACGCACAGGTGTTTGGTCAGGCTCTCCAAGATCTACGTACTAAGTTAGAAGTCCGGGAGGCCTTACCTACTGAGCCTACATCATCCACTAGTATGCCCAAAATGCCTCCATTCCGGTTTAATGGTGACCGAAGTCAATTCCGTGGGTTTGTTAACCAATGTATATTATTCTTTGATGTACATGCCTCCTATTACCGGTCTGATAGATCTAAGGTTCTATGTATTATCATGTTGTTGACCTCACGGGCACTGGCTTGGGCAAATCCTATGGTTGAAAGTCATGATACCCGTCTAAATAATTTGGATGATTTTCTGACAGCCATGGCACAAATGTTCGACGATCCCAACCGCCGTGCTATCGCTGAATCTGCCTTGCTTTCCTTACGCCAGGGGAAACGTTCAGTCATAGAATATGTTACTGAATTTAAAAGGTTAGTGGTGGACACCAACTGGGATAACAATGCTTTATTGCCAATCTTTAGAAAAGGTTTGTCCAGTGCAATCAAGGATGAGCTAGCTCATTCAGAGTCTCCACAGGAGTTTGAGTTGTTTTTACAACACTGTGTACGTATTGATATCCGTCTAACTGAACGCAGACAAGAAAAATGGGCAGCTGTAAATCGCATCAGTAATTTCTCTCTTCCGTCTAGGGAAATCACAGGCAAAAACTTGCGGGAGGCCGAGGAGGTGCCTATGCAGGTGGACTCGCTACAAAAACGTGAGAGTAATGAACGCCGCGAATACCGTCTCCGTGAGCGCTTATGTTTTTATTGTGGCCAATCAGACCATTTCCTTATCAATTGTCCTAAATGTCCCAGGCGACCCAACAAGGTGTTGGCGGTAGTAGGGGATTATGATAACACTGACGCTGAGTCTGAAGTTTCGGAGACCAGTCTACATCTAGATGCTGTTTTTCCCCCTATATTGATGCCGACTTCCCCTAAAGACCAAGGGGAGAAATATTCACATTGTTCTCTTCCTATTCAGATTCAGTGGGAGGGACAGTGGATATCAAGTTCTGCCATGATAGACTCTGGAGCAGGTGGGAATTTCATGGATTCTTCTTTTGCCAGGGAACATGGTATAAAGACGCAACTAAGAGCTTCACCAGTCACTATGGAAACGGTGGATGGTTCCCCATTAGTTTCTGGACTAGTAGATCGGGAGACAGTGCTTCTGGAGTGTAAGATGGAACCAAACCATCAAGAAACACTTTCATTCATGTTAATATCTTCTCCTCATTTTCCTGTAATTTTAGGAATTCCCTGGTTACGGTCTCAAAATCCAAACATCAATTGGGAAACCAAGGAGATATCCTTCCTCCCGAAGTGTAGTCCTACCATCAGTCCAACGGTAGCGGTTCCAGTCACCCAGAATTTGGAAGAGGCAATACAGGTACCCACTCTCCCTCTGGCTTACCAGGAATTCTCGGACGTTTGTGACAAGAGGAAGGCAGATCAACTTCCCCCACATAGACCGTATGATTGCCCCATAGAATTGCTTCCTGGGGCAGCGATTCCTTTCGGCCATGTTTACTCGCTGGCGGCTCCGGAATTAAAATCATTACGAGAATATATAGATGAGAATTTATCCAAGGGGTTTATCCGACCATCTTCTTCACCAGCGGGAGCCCCTATATATTCTTTGTAAAGAAGAAGGATGGGACTCTAAGACCCTGCATTGACTACCGGGAGTTAAATAAGGTAACCATTCGTAACAGGTACCCGTTGCCGCTAATTCCGGAATTGTTGGAAAGAGTTCGCCAGGCCAAAGTATTTACCAAATTAGATCTTCGCGGGGCATATAATCTACTTCGTATATGTCCCGGAGACGAATGGAAGACAGCTTTTAGATGCCGGTATGGACATTATGAATATTTGGTGATGCCATTCGGACTCTGTAACGCTCCTGCTGCTTTTCAATATTTAGCCAACGATATTTTCAGGGATTTATTGGACCAATATGTGGTAATTTACCTGGATGACATTTTGATCTTCTCTGATTCCTTACAGGAACATCGGGAACATGTTAAGACCGTGCTTAGACGTCTGAGAGATAATCATTTGTACATCAAACTCGAAAAGTGTGAATTTCATTGCTCTGAAATCCAATTTTTAGGCTATATTATTTCTCCTCAGGGATTGAATATGGAGTCTAGCAAGATCCAGGCAATCTTAGACTGGCCGGTACCTGGAAACATTAAAGAGGTACAACGATTCATTGGTTTCGCTAACTTTTATAGACGTTTCATCCGAAATTTCTCAGAAGTTGTCCGTCCCATCACTCTCCTCACCAAGAAGGGGAAGAAGTTTGTATGGTCTTCGCAAGCTCAGGGAGCCTTTGATCGCCTCAAGGTTTGTTTTACCACGGCTCCGTTATTGATGCATCCGGATCCTGCCCTGCCTTTCATCGTGGAGGTGGACGCTTCTGACTGTGCATTGGGAGCTATCCTCTCACAACGTACCGGAGACAAAGGTTTGCTGCACCTGTGTGCCTTCTTTTCTCGTAGATTATCTTCTGCTGAACTGAACTATGATATTGCAGATAAGGAACTTTTGGCAATTATTTCCGCCTTTAAGGAATGGAGACACCATTTGCAGGGAGCAACTCAACAGGTAGTAGTACTCACGGATCATCGTAATTTGGAATTCCTTAAGTCTGCCAGGTGTCTTTCTCCTCGACAAGCTAGGTGGAGTTTGTTCTTGAACCAGTTTAATTTTATTATTTCGTACCGCCCAGGTTCACGTAATGGGAAAGCTGACGCATTATCCCGAATCCATACGGTGGACTCCGTGCCTGGGACCCCGTCTAAGACCATCTTGTCTGATGCCAATTTCGTAGGAGTGCTCCAGGACCGGGACTTGTGGCAGGATATCAAGCTGGCCTATGACGGTGACGTAGTTCTTGCTGCTCCACCTGACAACGTGAATCTTGTCCTTCGGAATGGTGTGTGGCTTAGAGATCGATGTATTTATGTCCCAGAGGCTGTGAGACTTCGAATTCTCAAATTGGTCCATGACTCTGTATTGGCTGGTCATAGGGGGGTACAGAAGACGCAGGAATTTTTAAGTCGTTTTTTTTGGTGGCCTACCTGCTTGAAAGATGTGAATGACTATGTCCGCTCTTGTGAGGTTTGTGCCCGGTACAAAGTTCCTCGCGTGTCACCTACTGGTCTTCTTAAACCGCTACCTGTACCGTCTCGCCCTTGGGGGTCTATTTCGATGGACTTTATTGTGGAGTTACCCACCTCTGGCGGTAAAAATACTATTTTGGTGGTAGTAGATCGTTTAACGAAGGCTGCTCATTTCATTCCGTGTACCGGTCTTCCCTCAGCTACAGAGACAGTGGATCTGGTTATCCAGAACGTTTTCCGGCTGCATGGGGTACCAGATGAGATCATTTCTGACCGGGGAATACAATTTACCTCTAGATTCTGGAAAGGATTTTGTTCTGCGCTCCACATTAATGTTTGCTTGTCTTCTGTATACCATCCTCAGACCAACGGACAGACCGAACGGACAAATCAAACCTTGGAGCAATATCTACGCTGTTACGTCAGTCATTTGCAGGACGATTGGCTGAAGCTACTTCCTTTAGCGGAATTTTCATACAACAACTCTCAGAGCAGTTCTACGAAGGTAACACCTTTTTTTGCCAATCTGGGATATCATCCAAATATTTTGCCTAGGTCTCCGGTTGCTATTTCGGTACCGGCGGTTGAAGATAGAGTGGCGGTGTTGCAACGTAATCTGGAAGTTTTGAAGGACACCCTGACCGTAGCACAGGAGCGTTACAAGAAGTCGGCCGATAGGTTCCGGAAACCGGCACCTATGTATAAGGTAGGAGACGCGGTTTGGTTGTCTACCAAGAATCTAAGATTGGGTGTTCCTTCGCAGAAACTGGGACAGAAATTCATCGGTCCATTCAAGATCACTGGGATTGTGAGCTCTGTTGCCTGTCGGCTGAAGCTACCACGGACTTTAAAGGTACACCCAGTATTTCATGTTTCTTTATTAAAACCGGTCTCTCCTAACACGTTTACACGTTTAAGACGTAACCGGTCTCCTAACATCTCCATTAGAAAGGAGAGAGTCTCCCATAGTGTTGGCCTATGCAGTGAATGCAAGGGCTGCCAAAAATTTGGAGGCACTTCAATGCCCCTTGGAAGAGACAAGGAGGACGGCCTCATAAAAAAATGTTCCCATTAGAAAGGAGCAGGTCTCCTATACTTGTAATGCCCAAGCACTAAGTGTATGGGCTGACAAACATTTACCCCTGGGGGGTATACATGAACATACTGTATAAAATTTTTTTTTTACGGGCATCATCAACACCCTTTAAAAAAATCAGGTGGGTGTTGCATCACGGACCACAATCACCCTGGTGTTATGGTGGTGGAGGATGAGGAAAAGGAGGAGGACAAGAGCAAACAGCCAAAATCAGGCAGTGTATACCCATGTGTGGGTGTGAAAAGGTGCATGGGAATACACCTCCCAAGAAAAGACACTGGATTGGAGTTTATGTTACGCTGCTATCATTCGGTGGTGTTGAGAAGTCTGGCCCAATCCAGCCCTTGTTCATTTTTAAAAGAGTCAGCCTGTCAGCATTTTCAGTTGACAGGCGGATGCGCTTATCAGTTATAATTCCACCAGCAGCACTAAAAACCCGCTCTGATAAAACGTGGACAGGAGGGCAGGCAGGGCCGACGTCAGCACCCAGCGCACCCGGGCAAGTGCCGGGGCCCTGAGCAGGCAGAAGGGCCCACTGGCGGTCGCGCACCCCGCCGGGCTATGGGCGGAGGAGAGCGGTGTCAGTGCCCGCCCTTCTCCCCTGCTTGCTCAGGGCCCCGGCAGCTGGATACTTACCTCTCCCCGTGCCTCCGCAGATCCGCTGTCTTCCTGCTCTGCACTCCCTGTGACGTCTCAGGTCAGAGGGTGCGGTGATGTCTTTCCACCGCGCCCTCCCCCTGAGCCGTCACAGGGAGCGCAGAGCGGGAAGATACCGGCGACGCTGGAGTCCGGACCCGAGCAGCTGCAGCAGGTGAGGAGGAGTGAGGTGAGTATTTGATTTTCTTTTTTAATGTATGGAGGCATGGGGTATAATATGGGGGGGGTGACATCCTGCATGGGGCATAATATGGGGGGGTGACATCCTGCATGGGGCATTATAAAGGGGGGGTGACATCCTGCATGGGGCATTATAAAGGGTGGGGTGACATCCTGCATGGGGCCTTATAAAGAGAGGGGGGGTGACATCCTGCATGGGGCATTATAAAGAGAGGGGGGGTGACATCCTGCATGGGGCATATAAAGAGAGGGGGGTGACATCCTGCATGGGGCATTATAAAGAGAGGGGGGGTGACATCCTGCATGGGGTATTATAAAGAGGAGGGGTGACAACCTGCATGGAGCATTAAAAGGGGGGGGCAGCCTGTATGGGGCATTATGTGGGGGGTAACAGCCTGCATGGAGCATTATAAGGGGGGGGGACAGCCTGTATGGGGCATTATGTGGGGGTAACAGCCTGCATGGAGCATTATATGGGGGCCAGTATCCTGTATGGAGCTTTATAAGGGGACCAGTATCCTGTATGGAGCCTTATATGGGGGCCAGTATTCCGTATGGAGCTTTATAAGGGGACCAGTATCTTGTATGGAGCCTTATAAGGGGGCCAGTATTCCGTATGGAGCCTTATATGGAGGCCAGTATTCCGTATGGAGCCTTATATGGGGGCCAGTATTCCGTATGGGGCCTTATATGGGGGACTGTATCCTGTATGGAGCGTTATATGGGGGCCAGTATTCTGTGTGGAGCGATTCGTCGGTTTCTGAGCTATTGTGGAATTTACAATAGATATCGCTCATGTAATGTAAGAAGTGAAATCTTTGCATTGTACTATATATATATATTTCTCTGCGGGATCTGTGCATCATGAATCGTGGTATGTATTAAAGTTGCCCACTGAGACTCTTTCGCCCGGGGCCCAGAAAAACCTGGAGCCGGCCCTGAGGGCAGGCCAGGACCTCCAAGGCATAGAGAGCCAGTTCATTTGACGTATCCAGCTTGGATACCCAATAATTATAAGGCACGGCGGTATCACGGAGGACGCTGGTTCCGTCAGCAAGATACTCCCTCAGCATCTTCCAAACTTTGCACTCCTAGTGAGAGTACCCCTCGCCTCAGGGCCTGTCCGATGGGAGGGTCTGAGAAAACTCTCCCAGAACTTTGACAGTGTTCCCCTGCCTCTGCTGAATTGAAGTTGTGTCTCTCTCACCTGTACTCCTTGGTTGTCCAACGAAGTGTGCCCTCTGCTACCAGCATTTTCAGATGGGAATTTTTTTAATAGTTCCGCAACAAGGGCCTTCTGGTACAGCACCATTTTTGTAGACCTGTCCGCCTCAGGAATAAGAGATATAAAGTTCTCCTTGTAGCGTGGGTCTAGAAGTGTCACCAACCAGTAATGACTGTCACCCAAAATTTTGAGAACGCGAGGATCATGGGAAAGGCAGCGTAACATAAACTTGCGTGCCAGACTACTAACAGGAAAGACTTCCGCGTCCTCACCAAGAGGATGATTGACCATGCTCTACTCCTCCTCCTCCTCTCTGTCATCTGGCCATCCACGCTGAACAGACGGTATGACAGCTGTGCAGGTTGTACCGTCTGTAGTGCATGAAACTAGCTCTTGTCCTTCCTCCTCCTCCTCCTCTTCCTCATTGTTACCCAATCCACGTTGGGATGAGAAGAGGCTTGGCTGTGTGCAATCACACTGTATGGTTCCTTGCTCCATCTCATCGTGCTCCGCCTGCAATGCATCCTCTTTGATTGTGAGCCGAGAGCGTTTCAGAAGACAGAGAAGCAGGATGGTGATGCTAATTATGGCGTCATCACCGCTCACCATCTTGGTGGAGTCTTCAAAGTTTTGGAGGATGGTACATATGTCTGACATCCATGTCCATTCCTGAGGTCTTATGTGTGGAGTCTGAACTGAATACCGACGGCCTTGTTGATGCTGGTACTCAACAACTGCCCTCTTCTGCTCACAAATCCTCCCCAACATCTGCAGTGTAGAGTTCCAACACGTGGGGACATCACACACCAGTCTGGGAGCCGGAAGCTGCAAACGCTGCTGAAACATTGCAAAGGCGGCGGAAGCTGTAGCTGACTTTCTAAAATGGGCACACAGGCGGCGTACCTTAACAAGCAGATCTGGCATCTCCGGGTAGGATTTGAGAAACCGCTGAACCACGAGGTTAGGCACATGGGCCAGGCATGGTACGTGTGTGAGCTCGCCTCGCCTCAGAGCCGCCACCAGGTTCCGGCCAATGTTACACCCGACCATGCATGGCTGTAGGTTCAGTGGTGTGAGCCACAGATCTGCTTGCTCTTTCAGAGCTGTCCACAACTCTTCAGCATTGTGCAGTTTTTCACCTAAGCATATTAGCTTCAGCACAGTCTGTTGCCGCCTGGCCATGGCATTGCTGCAGTGCTTCCAGCTTGTGACTAGAGATGAGCGTTGTTCTACTCGAACTGTTCGCCAATCTCAAATTCGAGCTGTTTTGGGCGGTGTTCGAGCCGTTCGGCGAACACGAACGATTTGAGAAAAATTCGGCTGTTCGAGGTTATGTTAGATAACTGTTCGTGCACCAAAATCATAACTGGATTTTTTCTCAGTAATGATGAAAATTAATGTTAATACGCAGTTTGAGTGTACAGCGGGGTGGGGGGAGGGGCAGGGGATGGATCTCTGCAGGAATAATGAAGATCTCCATTTTTTTTTCTCTTTCCCGCATTTGCAGTGGGGAGGTGCAGTCTGTCAGCCTATCAGCAGCGCACACACGGAGCGAACTGCTGTTTTTCACACAAGCAAGGGCATGTGTCATTGGCAGTGTATGTCACATGACCTTGCCCTATAAGACCAAGCCATTTTCCCCGTCGCCACCATTTTCTCACTGCTGCAGCTGCGTGTTAGACGGCACCGCTGTTGCTGTGTGCGCTATGCCTTGTTAATTTCGCACCAATTTTCGCACAAATCTACAGATAGCTTGGGAGTAGGGAATAGTTGTGATTGCAGTCCTTTTAAGGACTAGGTTACAGCATTTCCTACGACTTTTATCAGGCAGGTCTGTGCTCTTAAATAGATAGATTGTGGGAGTAAAGACTAATTGTAATTGCAGTCCTTTTCAGGACTAGGTTACATCAGTTCCTATCAGTTTTTGCCAGGCAGGTCTGTGCCAGTGCTGTGCAAGTTTTTTTCACAGCATTTGGCTGAATCTAGCAAAGCTAATCCTTTTTGGCCTATTGCAGAGTGTGTTAGTCAATGGGGTAGCCTATCTGTGTTGCAAGATATACCACCTGTGTATAGAATACCAATTTTTTTACTGCACCTAGTGAAGTAAAATCTTTTGGGCATAGCATCATTCTATTAGTCCATCTATACTGACCTCCATCAGGTTGCAAATTGAATATAATTTTTTTCTGCATCTAGCTCTGAAAAAATATTTGGGCTTCTAGCAGTGTGTGGGACTTGTTCTATTAGTCCATCTATACTGACCTCCATCAGGTTGCAAACTGAATATAATTTTTTTCTGCATCTAGCTCTGAAAAAATATTTGGCCTTCTAGCAGTGTGTGGGACTTTCTCTATTAGTCCATCTATACTGACCTCCATCAGGTTGCAAATTAAAAATAATTTTTATCTGCATCTAGATCTGAAAAAATATTTGGCCTTCTAGCAGTGTGTGGGACTTTCTCTATTAGTCCATCTATACTGACCTCCATCAGGTTGCAAATTAAAAATAATTTTTATCTGCATCTACCTCTGAAAAAATATTTGGGCTTCTAGCTGTGTGTGGGACTTGTTCTATTAGTCCATCTATACTGACCTCCATCAGGTTGCAAACTGAATATAATTTTTTCTGCATCTAGCTCTGAAAAAATATTTGGCCTTCTAGCAGTGTGTGGGACTTTCTCTATTAGTCCATCTATACTGACCTACATCAGGTTGCAAATTAAAAATAATTTTTATCTGCATCTAGATCTGAAAAAATATTTGGCCTTCTAGCAGTGTGTGGGACTTTCTCTATTAGTCCATCTATACTGACCTCCATCAGGTTGCAAATTAAAAATAATTTTTATCTGCATCTACCTCTGAAAAAATATTTGGGCTTCTAGCTGTGTGTGGGACTTGTTCTATTAGTCCATCTATACTGACCTCCATCAGGTTGCAAACTGAATATAATTTTTTCTGCATCTAGCTCTGAAAAAATATTTGGCCTTCTAGCAGTGTGTGGGACTTTCTCTATTAGTCCATCTATACTGACCTCCATCAAGTTGCAAACTGAATATATTTTTTTTCTGCATCTACCTCTGAAAAAATATTGGGCTTCTAGCTGTGTGTGGGACTTGTTCTATTAATCCATCTATACAGACCTCCATCAGGTTGCAAACTGAATATAATTTTTTTCTGCATCTAGCTCTGAAAAAATAGTTGGCCTTCTAGCAGTGTGTGGGACTTTCTCTATTAGTCCATCTATACTGACCTCCATCAGGTTGCAAATTAAAAATAATTTTTATCTGCATCTACCTCTGAAAAAATATTTGGCCTTCTAGCAGTGTGTGGGACTTTCTCTATTAGTCCATCTATACTGACCTCCATCAGGTTGCAAATTAAAAATAATTTTTATCTGCATCTACCTTTGAAAAAATATTTGGGCTTCTAGCTGTGTGTGGGACTTGTTCTATTAGTCCATCTATACTGACCTCCATCAGGTTTCAAACTGAATATAATTTTTTTCTGCATCTAGCTCTGAAAAAATATTTGGCCTTCTAGTAGTGTGTGGGACTTTCTCTATTAGTCCATCTATACTGACCTCCATCAGGTTGCAAATTAAAAATAATTTTTATCTGCATCTAGCTCTGAAAAAATATTTGGCCTTCTAGCAGTGTGTGGGACTTTCTCTATTAGTCCATCTATACTGACCTCCATCAGGTTGCAAATTAAAAATAATTTTTATCTGCATCTACCTCTGAAAAAATATTTGGGCTTCTAGCTGTGTGTGGGACTTGTTCTATTAGTCCATCTATACTGACCTCCATCAGGTTGCAAACTGAATATAATTTTTTTCTGCATCTAGCTCTGAAAAAATATTTGGCCTTCTAGCAGTGTGTGGGACTTTCTCTATTAGTCCATCTATACTGACCTCCATCAGGTTGCAAATTAAAAATAATTTTTATCTGCATCTAGCTCTGAAAAAATATTTGGCCTTCTAGCAGTGTGTGGGACTTTCTCTATTAGTCCATCTATACTGACCTCCATCAGGTTGCAAATTAAAAACAATTTTTATCTGCATCTAGCTCTGAAAAAATATTTGGCCTTCTAGCAGTGTGTGGGACTTTCTCTATTAGTCCATCTATACTGACCTCCATCAGGTTGCAAATTAAAAATAATTTTTATCTGCATCTACCTCTGAAAAAATATTTGGGCTTCTAGCTGTGTGTGGGACTTGTTCTATTAGTCCATCTATACTGACCTCCATCAGGTTGCAAACTGAATATAATTTTTTTCTGCATCTAGCTCTGAAAAAATATTTGGCCTTCTAGCAGTGTGTGGGACTTTCTCTATTAGTCCATCTATACTGACCTCCATCAGGTTGCAAATTAAAAATAATTTTTTTTCCGCATCTACCTCAGAAAAAATATTGGGCTTCTAGCTGTGTGTGGGACTTGTTCTATTAATCCATCTATACAGACCTCCATCAGGTTGCAAACTGAATATAATTTTTTTCTGCATCTACCTCTGAAAAAATATTTGGGCTTCTAGCTGTGTGTGGGACTTGTTCTATTAGTCCATCTATACTGACCTCCATCAGGTTGCAAACTGAATATAATTTTTTTCTGCATCTAGCTCTGAAAAAATATTTGGCCTTCTAGCAGTGTGTGGGACTTGTTCTATTAGTCCATCTTTACTGACCTCCATCAGGTTGCAAATTTAAAATAATTTTTTGTCTGCATCTAGCTCTGAAAAAATATTTGGCCTTCTAGCAGTGTGTGGGACTTTCTCTATTAGTCCATCTATACTGACCTCCATCAGGTTGCAAACTGAATATATTTTTTTTCTGCATCTACCTTTGAAAAAATATTTGGGCTTCTAGCTGTGTGTGGGACTTGTTCTATTAGTCCATCTATACTGACCTCCTTCAGGTTGCAAATCGAATATAATTTTTTTCTCCATCTAACCCAGCCAATAGTTTTGGCCTAATACCACAGTTTGGCCACTCAGCTCTGCTCGGTTCCCATCCATTGTTTTTTTGTGCAAACAACTCCAGAGTAGTGTTGAGCCACCCCCGTAGTGTTCGGGTTCGGTTCGTCGAACACCGGGATGTTCGAGGAACTGTTCGTCGAACTGTTCGTCGAACACCTTAGAACACCGTCGAACACCGTTAAAACCAATGGCAGGCAAACAAAAACACATAGAAACACATAGAAAACACCTGCAAAGGTGTCCAAAAGCTGACAAACTGCTCAGAAGACACTCTCTTTAAAAAAGCCGGCCGGCAAATTCAGCAGCGGCATACACCGGTACCCGACAATTTAGACAAGAAGGAATAGAGCATCACACATAGATTAGATAGATAGAAACATGTCAGTCACACATATAAGAAGCACAGTGACAGTGTTGGTTACTGCACTTGTCATTTAGTGTAAAGGATTTATTAAAAAAAATATTAGTGTTTTCATGCACCGTCTCTTTAAAAAAGCCGGCCGGCAATTCAGCATCTGTACCCGACAATTTAGAACAGAAAGAATAGAGCTTCACACATAGATTAGATAGATAGAAACATGTCAGTCACATATATAATAAGTACAGTGATAGTGTTGCTTACTGTACTTGTCATTTAGTGTAAAGGATTTATTTAAAAAAATAATAGTGTTTTCATGCACTGTCTCTTTAAAAAAGCCGGCCGGCAATTCAGCAGCGGTACCCGACAATTTGGAACAGAAAGATAGAGCATCACACATAGATTAGATAGATAGAAACATGTCAGTCACATATATATGAAGTACAGTGATAGTGTTGGTTACTGTACTTGTCATTTAGTATTAAAATAAAGGATTTATTATTAAAAAAATTGGCGTGGGGTTCCCCTTAATTTTAGGCTCTAGCGGAGGTTAAGCAGACGGCTGGGGCAGATGTTTGAAGCCTGGGAAGGGGGTAATACCCACGGAGCTTCCCAGGCTACTAATATCAGCCCCCAGCTGAATACATAGCCTTTACTAGCTATTAAAATGGGGGACCCCCCCAAAAAAATGACGTGGGGTCCCCCCTAATTTAATAGCTAGCAAAGGCTAGGCAGACAGCTGGGGGCTGATATTAATTGCCCAGGAAGGGAACCATGAATATTGGCCCCCTCCCAGGCTAGAAACACCAGCCGTCAGCCGCCCCAGAAATGGCGCATTCATAGGATGCGCCAATTCTGGCACTTAGCCTCGCTCTTCCACGCTGCCCTGGTGCGGTGGCAGGGGGTAATAGGGTTGGGGTTGATGTCAGCTTATAATGCCAGCTGACATCAAGCCCAGGTTAGTAATGGAGAGGCGTCTATAAGACACCCCCATTACTAACCCCATAGTCAAAGTTAAAAAAAACACAAACACCCAGAATAAAGTCCTTTAATTGAAATAAAGACACAATCCTTTATTGTTCTAAATTAAACCATACTTACCTTCACGCCCATTCCAGCTGAAGCCAACGATCTCCTGCAATAAAAGAAAAATAATAAAGCAACCTCATCCTTACCTTTCCATGGTTCCCACGACAGCTTCAGCTCTGCTACATCGAGATGACAGGCTGGACCGCAGCAGAACGCTGCCATCCAGCCTGTCATCCCGCAGACACTGAGAAGCGCAGGCTTGCTTGCGCTGCTCAGCGTCTCTCTGTGACGACATCCAGATGAGCCGAGTTCATGTCCAATGAACTCGGCTCACCTCATGCACGTCACTGACAGCGTGGGAAAATTCTCACGCTGAAGCGCTGATTGCGGGAGAATTTTCCCACGCTGTCAGTGACGTGCAGGAGGTGAGCCGAGTTCATTGGACATGACCTCGGCTCATCTGGATGCCGTCACAGCGAGACAGTGAGGAGCGCAAACATGCCTGCGCTTCTCAGTGTCTGCGGGATGACAGACTGGATGGCAGCGTTCTGCTGCGGTCCAGCCAGTCATCTCGATGTAGCAGAGCTGAAGCTGTCGTGGGAACCATGGAAAGGTAAGGATGAGGTTGCTTTATTATTTTTCTTTTATTGCAGGAGATCGTTGGCTTCAGCTGGAATGGGTGTGATGGTAAGTATGGTTTAATTTAGAACAATAAAGAATTGTGTCTTTATTTCAATTAAAGGACTTTATTCTGGGTGTTGTGTTTTTTTTAAATACTTTACTAGAAATTCATGGCGGTCATGTCTAATACTGGCGTGACCCCATGAATTTTGGGCTTGGGGCCAGCTGATAATACCAAGCTGGCCCTAACCCCTTTATTACCCAGTGAGCCACCGCACCAGGGCCCTGGATGAGTTGGGTACAGTGCCAGAAGATGGCGCTTCTATGAACGCGCCATTTTCCGGGGTGGCTGCGGACTGAAATTTGTAGCGGGGGGGGGCCCAGAAAGCTTGGGCCTCCCTGCGCTGCAGATTCCAGCCCCCAGCTGCCTAGTTGTACCTGGCTGGACACAAAAATAGGGCAAAGCCCCACGTGCTTTTTTTTTAATTATTTCATGAAATTCATGAAATAATTAAGAAAAAAAGGCCTTCCCTATATTGTTGTGTCCGGCCAGGTACAAATAGGCAGCTGGTGGTTGGGGGCAGCCCGTTCCTGCCTGCTGTACCTGGCTGGACACAAATATAGTGCGAAGCCCCACTTCAATTTTTTTTAATTATTTCATGAAATTCATGAAATAATTAAGAAAAAAAGGGCTTCCCTATATTGTTGTGTCCGGCCAGGTACAAATAGGCAGCTGGTGGATGGGGGCAGCCCGTTCCTGCCTGCTGTACCTGGCTGGACACAAATATAGTGCGAAGCCCCACGTCAATTTTTTTAAATTATTTCAGGAAATTCATGAAATAATTTAAAAAAAATTGACGTGGGGCTTCGCACTATATTTGTGTCCAGCCAGGTACAGCAGGCAGGAACGGGCTGCCCCCAACCACCAGCTGCCTATTTGTACCTGGCCGGACACAACAATATAGGGAAGCCCTTTTTTTCTTAATTATTTCATGAAATAATTTAAAGAAAATTGACGTGGGGCTTCGCCCTGTTTTTGTGTCCAGCCAGGTACAACTAGGCAGCTGGGGGCTGGAATCCGCAGCGCAGGGAGGCCCAAGCTTTCTGGGCCACCCCCGCTGCAAATTGCAGTCCGCAGCCACCCCGGAAAATGGCGCGTTCATAGAAGCGCCATCTTCTGGCGCTGTACCCAACTCATCCAGGGCCCTGATGCGGTGGCTCACTGGGTAATAAAGGGGTTAGGGCCAGCTTGGCACTATCAGCTGGCCCTAAGCCCGAAATTCATGGGGTCACGCCAATATTAGACATGACCACCATGAATTTCTAGTAAAGTATTTAAAAAAAACACAACACCCAGAAAAAAGTCCTTTAATTGAAATAAACACACAATTCTTTATTGTTCTAAATTAAACCATACTTACCATCACGCCCATTCCAGCTGAAGCCAACGATCTCCTGAAATAAAAGAAAAATAATAAAGCAACATCATCCTTACCTTTCCATGGTTCCCATGACAGCTTCAGCTCTGCTACATCGAGATGACAGGCTGGACCGCAGCAGAACGCTGCCATCCAGCCTGTCATCCCGCAGACACTGAGAAGCGCAGGCTTGCTTGCGCTCCACAGTGTCTCTCTGTGAGGGCATCCAGATGAGCCGAGTTAATGTCCAATGAACTCGGCTCACCTCATGCACGTCACTGACAGCGTGGGAAAATTCTCCTGCACTCAGCGCTTCAGCGTGGGAGAATTCTCACACTGAAGCGCTGAGTGCAGGAGAATTCTCCCACGCTGTCAGTGACGTGCAGGAGGTGAGCTGAGTTCATTGGACATGAGCTCACCTTATGCACGTCACTGACAGCGTGGGAAAATTCTCCTGCACTCAGCGCTTCAGCGTGGGAGAATTCTCACGCTGAAGCGCTGAGTGCAGGAGAATTCTCCCACGCTGTCAGTGACGTGCAGGAGGTGAGCTGAGTTCATTAGACAAGAGCTCACCTTATGCACGTCACTGACAGCGTGGGAGAATTCTCCTGCACTCACCGCTTCAGCGTGAGAATTTTCCCACGCTGTCAGTGACGTGCATGAGGTGAGCCGAGTTCATTGGACATGAACTCGGCTCATCTGGATGTCGTCACAGAGAGACGCTGAGCAGCGCAAGCAAGCCTGCGCTTCTCAGTGTCTGCGGGATGAGAGGCAGGATGGCAGCGTTCTGCTGCGGTCCAGCCTGTCATCTCGATGTAGCAGAGCTGAAGCTGTCGTGGGAACCATGGAAAGGTAAGGATGAGGTTGCTTTATTATTTTTCTTTTATTGCAGGAGATCGTTGGCTTCAGCTGGAATGGGCGTGACGGTAAGTATGGTTTAATTTAGAACAATAAAGGATTGTGTCTTTATTTCAATTAAAGGACTTTATTCTGGGTGTTTGTGTTTTTTTTTAACTTTGACTATGGGGTTAGTAATGGGGGTGTCTTATAGACGCCTCTCCATTACTAACCTGGGCTTGATGTCAGCTGGCATTATAAGCTGACATCAACCCCAACCCTATTACCCCCTGCCACCGCACCAGGGCAGCGTGGAAGAGCGAGGCTAAGTGCCAGAATTGGCGCATCCTATGAATGCGCCATTTCTGGGGCGGCTGACGGCTGGTGTTTCTAGCCTGGGAGGGGGCCAATATTCATGGCTCCCTTCCTGGGCTATTAATATCAGCCCCCAGCTGTCTGCCTAGCCTTTGCTAGCTATTAAATTAGGGGGGACCCCACGTCATTTTTTTTGGGGGGTCCCCCATTTTAATAGCTAGTAAAGGCTATGTATTCAGCTGGGGGCTGATATTAGTAGCCTGGGAAGCTCCGTGGGTATTACCCCCTTCCCAGGCTTCAAACATCTGCCCCAGCCGTCTGCTTAACCTCCGCTAGAGCCTAAAATTAAGGGGAACCCCACGCCAATTTTTTTAATAATAAATCCTTTATTTTAATACTAAATGACAAGTACAGTAACCAACACTATCACTGTACTTCATATATATGTGACTGACATGTTTCTATCTATCTAATCTATGTGTGAAGCTCTATTCTGTCTGTTATAAATTGTCGGGTACCGATGCTGAATTGCCGGCCGGCTTTTTTAAAGAGACGGTGCATGAAAACTCTATTATTTTTTTTGATAAATCCTTTACGCTAAATGACAAGTACAGTAAGCAGCACTTTCACTGTACTTCGTATATATGTGGCTGACATGTTTATATCTATCTAATCTATGTGTGAAGCTCTATTCTTTCGGTTCTAAATTGTCGGGTACCGGTGTATGCCGCTGCTGAATTGCCGGCTTTTCATGTTTCACTGTTGGCACTGTTCCCATCGATTTGGGCAATCACTGTAATGCCACAACCACCATGGCTGTGGCATTACAGTGAGTGGCAGACAATCCCTGCATGATTGGTGCTCTAAATAGCGCCAGACATGCAGGACACGCTTTTGGTGCACGAACAGTTATCGAACATAACCTCGAACAGCCGAATTTTTTGCAAATCGTTCGGGTTCGTCGAACAACTCGAACACCGCCCAAAACAGCTCGAATTTGAGATTGGCGAACAGTTCTAGTCGAACACCGCTCATCTCTACTCCAGAGTTGTGAATTAGTTAACCACCAAAATGAGTGGAAAAAGGCCTGCTGCTGGTGGAAAGGGGAATAGGCGTGTTGGGAAGGGGAAAAAAGGTTGTGTCCGTGGGGTAGGTGTTAAAGCAACAGTAACATCTGCAGAAGAAAGACCATCTTCCAGCCAAACTAAAATGTCTACTTCTTTTAGCGGACAATGTGATAAGATCCCTTTCTTACGGCCACGCCAATCGCTACAAATTCCAGATGAGGCACAAAAACAGCAGGTGCTTCAACGGATATCAAGTGCTCCTTTAAGTGGGCTCTCCTCCACATCAACTTCAACATCACAAATACTCCAGTCCTCAAAGGTGTCACCCCAATCGCACTTGCTTCCTCACAGCTCCCAAATCTCCAGCTGCCCGTCTGAGTATGAGGTAGAACAGATGGTTGAGTCTGCAGAGCTGTTTACTCATACTATAGCCTGGGAATCAGAGGTGGACTCCAGCGCTTCTGTGAATCCAGACGAGGAAATGATCTGCACTGATGCCCAGAATCTTTATGAGTCGGATCCAGGACCAGACGCAGAAGGTTCTGACCATAATGTAGACCCTCATTCCCAAACTGTAACTCCTGTTGGTGGAGACAATGAGGAAGACGATGATGAGACTCAAATACCTGATTGGAGCGACAACTTTAGTTTTTTGTCAGGGCAGGAACAGGTTGGCTCTGAGGACGACGGGTGTGATAACGCACAGGGTGATGATGATGAGGTTGGAGATCCCACTTACTGTCAACCCACAGTCAGCCAAGAGATGAGGTCAGCAGAGGGGGTGGAGGAAGATGCTAGTGACGACGAGGTCAGGTTGCGCCTTCCTGGACAGAGACGTAGTACTGGAAGCACGTCAACAACTGCATCCTCAAACACAACTCTGCCTCTCACCACAAGTCGTGATGGCTCTTCAGGTTGCATGGGTGCTAAGCCTTGCATAGCCTGGGCATTTTTTCAGATCGATAAAGATGACCCAACTCGTGTTATCTGTAACATTTGTCAGCAAAAGCTAAGTAGAGGCCAAAAAATACATAGTTTGAGTACTTCATGCATGAACCGGCACATGGACATGAAGCATAAGTTGCAGTGGGAAGCTCAGTGTGCTACAATGCGGCCTAGCCAGCCGGGCCAACCACCGTCTGCCATATCTTGTGCATCCGCGGCCTCTTCATCCTCTGTGACTGGGGGGACAGCAGTCACACCTGTTTTGGGGTGCAGACCTGCCACCTCTTTACCCGCAACAGCCAGCGTGATTGGCAGGTCATCATTTTCTTTGGAGGTGGTAACACCAGCTGGTGTTGAGCTCTGTCCGACATCGATAGCACCACCTTTGGATCAAGGCAACCTAACATGTCCGCCTGCATCTTCCTCACAGACCGGCAGTTTGCCGGGGACACCCTTATCAACCCCGTCTAAGCACAATAGCCAGCCCTCGGTCCCTCAGATGTGGACAAGTAAAAGACCATTTCCTCCTAGCCATGAGAAAGCTAAGAGGTTGAATTTCACCATCTGCAAGCTCTTGGCTACAGAAATGCTGCCTTTCCGCCTGGTGGACACAGAGGATTTTTGAGACCTTATGTCCGTCGCAGTGCCCCAGTACCAGATGCCCAGTCGGCACTACTTCTCAAAGAAAGGTGTGCCTGCGCTCCACCAGCATGTCGCACACAACATCACCGCTTCTTTGAGAAACTCTGTGTGTGACAGGGTGCATTTCACCACAGACACTTGGACGAGTAGGCATGGACAGGGGCGTTACATGTCGCTGACTGGGCACTGGGTAACTATGGTGACAGCAGGACAAGGGGCTGCTGTCCAAGTCTTGCCGTCCCCACGAGTTGTGCGTCAATCCTCTTTATGTCAAAGTTCCTCCACTGCTTCTGCCTCCTCAACCTCCTCTCGGACTTCCACCTGCACCCAAAGCCTGTCTCGTCATGCCACAAGCTTTCTAACTGCGCAGAAGGGATCCTGCACACCTCCTTACTATGCTGGTAGTAGGGCTCAACGTCATCAGGCGGTTTTTACTTTGAAATGTCTGGGAAATGTGAGTCACACAGCTGAGGAGTTGTGGTCAGCTCTGGAGAACCAATTTCATGGACCTGAAACCAGGGAAGGCCGTGTGCAACAATGCTGCAAACCTGGGTGCGGCCCTTCGCCGGGGCAATGTCACACACGTGCCTTGTATGGCTCACGTGTTGAACCTGGTTGTCCAGCAATTTTTAGCCCACTATCCCAGACTAGATGGCCTTCTGCAGAGGGCACGGTCGCTGTGTGCTCACTTCCGCCGTTCGCATCCCGCAGCTCAGCGACTTACATCTCTACAGAAGTCGTTGGGCCTGCCACTTCACCGGCTAAAATGCGATGTGCCTACCCGGTGGAATTCAACTCTGCACATGTTGCAGCGACTGTGGCAGCACCGACAAGCCCTGGTGCAATACGTTCTGACGTATAGCCTGGGCCAACGAGATCCAGAGGTGGGGCAAATCACGCTGGAGGAGTGGTCTCAGATCAGGGACCTATGCACCCTTCTGCACAGTTTTGAAATGGCGACGAAGATGTTTAGTGCTGACGATGCCATTATCAGCATGACTATTCTGGTGATTTACATGCTGGAGCACATGTTAAACAGAATTCAGAGTCAGGTGGTGGCACAAGAGGAGGTGGAGGAAGTAGAGGAGGAGGAGTTGTATGCGGAAGGGCTAACATCTGCAAGGTCCAGACGGTCGGCAGCACCAAGGCGGCAGGCATGTGAGGGTGGGGGAGATGGTTTTACCAGGGTGCATGGTAGCAGCCAAACTAGTGAGGAAGGTGCAGGAGCCCAGGAAGAAGTGGAGGACGAACTGATGGAAGACTCATCAGATGAGGGAGACATTGATCACATTTCTGTTGTGCGAGGTTGGGGGGAGAGGACAGAGGAAGGAAGCATGATTGTTACCTCGCCACCAACACAACAGGGACTTGGTGCTCCTGGATGCGCAACACACATGAGTGCCTTCTTGCTGCACTACCTGCAACATGACCCTCGAATTGTGAGAATTAGAAATAATCCTGACTACTGGGTTGCCACACTGTTAGATCCCCGGTACAAAAGTAAATTTGCCGAAATTATTCCTGCCATAGAAAGGGATGCACGCATGCAGGAGTATCAACAGAGACTGTTGCAGAATCTTACATGTGCTTTTCCACAAAACACCAGTGGTGCACGTAGTGAATCTCACAGTTCCAACTTGCCAACCGTGGGACCGTCAAGTGTTCAGCACTCAAACCGTAACAGAACCACAGTATCTGCTGGTAACATCAATTTTGCGGAATCATTTCACCACTTTTTTAGCCCATCCTTTGCAAGGCCACAGGAGACAAGAAGTCTGACACATAGTCAACGCCTAGAGACGATGGTACAGGAGTATCTCCAAGTAAACATTGAAGCCATGACTGTGTCACTGGACCCTTGCTCTTTTTGAGCTTCCAATCTGGATAAATGGCCGGAGCTAGCCACTTACGCCTTGGAGATCTTGTCATGCCCCGCAGCCAGCGTTCTGTCTGAACGTGTGTTCAGCGCTGCTGGTGGTGTGCTGACAGATAAGCGCACGCGGCTCTCCACTGATAATGTAGACAGACTCACGTTCATAAAGATGAACAAATCATGGATCCAAAACGACTTTTCTACCCCTGTGTCATCCTGGGGAGAGTAAAAGCTTGATGATTGGTTAAAATCACCCTACCAACCGTTTTAAGCTTTCAAATTACTAATCATGTTTATCTGTATCTTGGCTGGAAAATAATTTGGGCTTTGTAGCAGTGTGCAGCACTGATTCTATTAGGCCATCTATAATAAGCTCCACCAGATTTAAAATTACTAATCATGTTTATCTGTATCTTGGCTGGAAAATAATTTGGGCTTTGTAGCAGTGTGCAGCACTGATCCTATTAGGCCATCTATACTAAGCTCCACCAGATTTAAAATTAATAATAATTTTTAGCTGCATCTAGCCCAGAAAATAATTTTGGGGCTCCGAGATGCGCAAGACACATAAGTGCCTTCTTGCTGCACTACCTGCAACATGACCCTCATATTGTCAGAATTCGAAGTAATCATGACTACTGGGTTGCCACACTCTTATATCCCCCAAACTTTTCGATCAACCTTTTCATTTTAATAAAGACCAAAAAAATGGTCATTTTTGAAATTATAAGCATTAGCAGGTTATTAGGAACTGATATCAAACAGTTTTCAACTCAAAACTTTATTCTAGGTGATGTTACATTTTCACATAGGACCCCTTGTTCGAAAGTAGCTTCTGAACTCTCTCGTCCATTGAATTTGTCAGGTTTTGGATGGTTTCTGCTTCAATTGTTTTGCATGAGGACAGAATACCCTCCCAGAGGTGTTGCTTAGATGTGAACTGCCTCCCGCCATCATAGACACTCCTTTTGATGATGCTCCAGAGGTTCTGAATGGGGTAGAGGTCAGGGGAGCATGGGGGTCACACCATAAGTTTGTCCCCTTTTATGCCCATATCAGCCAGAGATGCAGATGTTTTATGTGCAGCATGAGATGGTGCATTATCATGCAAAAAAATGATCTTGCTGTGAAATACACGGTTCTTCTTCTTGAACCATGGCAGGAAGTGCTGTTTGAGAAAATCCACATACATTATGGAGTTCATCTTTAGCGCCTTCAGGGATCCTAAAGGGGCCGACAATCTCTCTCCCCATGATTCCAGCCCAAAACATTACTCCACCTCCTCCTTGTTGGCGCTGTAGCCGTGTTTGCGTGGGGTGTCCATCAACCAGCCATCCTCCACTCCATCCATCTGGACCATCGAGCACTGCACGGCACTCATCCGTGAATAAAACAGTTTTGAAATCAGTCTTCATGTAATGTTTAGCCCACTCGAGCCGTTTCTGCTTGTGTGAAGTGGATAGAGGAGGTCGACAGGATGGCGTATGCACAGCTGCAAACCTCTGAAGGACCCTGCATCTTGTTGTTCGGGGGACGTTGGAGGCACCAGCAGCTTCAAAAACTTGTCTGCTGCTATGACAAGGCTTTTTTGCCGCTGCTCTTTTAACCTGACGTAATTGCCTGTAGGAAAGAGTCCTCAATTTGCCCTTATCAGCACGCACACGTGTGTACTGTGAATCAGCTACATACTTCTTGATTGCCAAGACACTTCATCCTGATCATCGCACAATGTTGATTGTAGTCATGCCTTGACCTAAACACTCCACAATTTGTTGCTTCTCAGCAGCCGACACATCCTTTTTCTTTCCCATTTTGGCAGAAAATGTAGGCTGCTTAATAATGTGAGACAGCCTTCTTAAGTAGTCTTGCCTTTCATTGGACACACCTGCCAAACTAATTAGCACAGGTGTCTGCAATTGCTTACAGTGATATAAAGAGCCCTGACACACATCACCATCAATGAGTTTAACTGACAAACAAACAAATTCTTCCCTTATCACTCCTAAACACTTTTTGCATAATAATTTGGAACACAGTGTACATGTGCTTTTCCACAAAACACCAGTGGTTCACGTAGTGAATCTTACAGTTCTAACTTGCCAACCGTGGTCTGTATGGAGTTGTTCAATAAAGGGCCCAAAATTAAGATAACATAGATGGGAGAGGTCTCTATGAATAGGAATTCCTAAGTATTTGATACCCTGTGAGGGCCAGGCAAAGGGAAAGTTGGACTGGATGGAATCCTATATGGATTTGGGGAGGGAGACATCGAGGGCCTCAGACTTCGCTGCATTGATTTTAAAATTTGACCATGTAACAAAGTGATCTATTTCAGCCATAACAGCATGGATGGATATATGTGATTGAGTGATATATACTAGGACATCATCAGCAAATAGAGAGCACTTGTACTCTGTGCCTCCCACCTCAATCCACCTAATATTGGGGTTATGGCGAATTGATGAGAGCAGGTGCTCCGTCACTAGGATGTATAAGAGAGGGGACAAAGGACATCCCTGCCTTGTCCCATTGGTGATTGTGAAAGGTGATGAAAATGTTCTGATGCACCCCCTGGGCCTTGGGACACCCGGAGCCGGACCCTTTTTGGTGGATGCTGGTGGTTGTAGTCTTCGTGGCGGCGACCTGGTTCCGTGGCTCAGGGTGGTCAAACCAGTGGCGGAACTATTTATGTGGTTTTGATGTTTAAATGTCCGACTACGCCACCCGTGGATTGCGGTCAGAGTGAACCGCCGCTGCAGGGCAGACCGCTGAGGCTGGTGTTGTGGGTGCAGCAGAGCGTAGCATAACTCCCCACGGGAGGAGTATAGCCTCAGGGCAGTGTATGCGGAGGATGGGGGTGATGGTGCAGGGCAGCAGCAGTAACGACACGGAGTCAGTGATGCAGTCCAGGGCCTTTACTCACAGTTCTTATTATCCAGACCACGTCTGCAGGTAACGGCTGCCCACGTCGTACTCTGCTCACCAGGTGAGGGGCTCAGACAACTCCCAGATAACTTTGGAGCGCTTCACAGGACCCCCTTTGTGTGTCCTTTGTCTGGCCTTTCTTACCAACCCTTCTGTCCGGCTGCCTCGGGCCTCCTCTTGGTAAACTTGGCGCCAGTTTCCCTGACCCTATGTGGTGCCTTCCTAGCGGGTGTAGCGAGGGGCTGCGCCACATAAAATGTAAGAGCCTCCGGTTTCTAGCTGAGGGTCGTTTCCTGCCTCCACTAGTTTCGGGGACCGGTCTCCCCCTTTGACCTGACCCCTCCACGCAGGTGGATTCGGGCGTGCGGTGGCGACTCGCCCATCCGCACCCCTGGGATCCCTTCATTCCTCGTTCCTGGAGCCTTCTCCGCTCCTCTTCCTTCCTTCTCCCTCTTCCAGGCCTGGGCCTCTGTTACTAGGCCCGCCTCCGGAGCAGAGCTCATGCAGAGCCCCTGCTCCCTGCCACTTCTGCTCAGACTTCTCTTCACTGAACTAAGATGGTGCCCACCTTTTATACTTCCTTCTCAATGCACCCAGGAACTGCTTCCTCCCTGCTCCTGCACTACAGGGTTCCCCTTCCTCAGTGTTCCCTCCCCCCACTCCAGCCAGGGACAGGGACTGTTGTGCCCATCTCAGAGGCATATTGGTCGCCCTGCCCCACGGCAATGTGGTGTAATGCATGCAGGTGTCGGGTCCTGATCCACACTCCATCCTTACCTGAGAGTGAGATATCACACCTCTGGGTGAGGTGCAATACCTCTGTAGCAACCGAGCCCTCAGGGTGCTACAGTTCCATTTATCTTCAGCCTAGGTGACGTATTGTGATACAGGGCCGTGATTTTGGCTATAAAAGGGTCCCCTAGACCCCTACCCCAAGCTTTTTAAGAGAATCATATATGGCGTGCCAGGAGACTCCATGGAATGCTTTCTCAGCATCCAACGAGAGTATCTAATTACAAATTTTTAACTGCATCTAGCCCAGGAAATACTTTGTGCCTAGTAGCAGTGTCTGCTAGTCAGCGGATTATCCCGGCTGTTAAGCAAGCTACACCACCTGTAGTTTGGACACTTAATTTTTTCAAAGGAAATGCTTCGGGACCACGGGATACTCAGTGAAGAGCATCAGGAGGCACCCCAAGGCATAGGGGCTGGGACTGGCAGTAGGATGCCTTGCGGTGGACAGCCGAGCTCGATCCTTATAAAAGCTTTTTAACTGCAGCAGCTTTAGTGGACGCTACTGGAGCTGGAATTACGCGGCTGCTGGCATGAGACTTGCCCTCCAATAGATCCTTGTAAATGGATTTAAAGTGTATTCATTCAAATTAGAGAGACAATTTAAATTAAAAAGCTTAGAGCTGCCTCCACCACAGGGGGGCTCGCTCGACCCACCAGCGGACAGGCACCAGTATTGGGAGAGGGGGGCTGGCCGTCAGGGTTCACCGCGGCTCTGGCACAAACCCGGCGACACGGAGGTGGCACGGGCAGGAGCGGACTGAACGTGTCGGCTTCTCACTTTTTGGATTTTAGAAGGGCATGACATGCCTATATTTGTGTCTCCCCCTCCTTTTACTCCTCCACCTCTTTTCTTTTCGCATGACTATATGTACTTGTCACTTTTCCATGTGTTAGTTGTGTCTTCTGAGCAGTTTGTCAGCTTTTGGACACCTTTGAAGGTGTTTTCTATGTGTTTCTATGTGTTTTTGTTTGCCTGCCATTGGTTTTAACGGTGTTCGACGAACAGTTCGACGAACAGTTCGGCGAACACACGGGTGTTCGACGAACCGAACCGAACTCGAACACTACGGGGGTGGCTCAACACTACTCATCATGCTGTTCACATTTTGACATCATGAGACCAAGATGACATTAACAATTAATCAACAGTACCTCCCCATTGCGAGGCTATAAGCAGGATGTTCTCAGACGGAAGTGGTCACGGAGCTTAAATTGTCACAGAGTGTCCTTTCTGTCTGACCGTTGGTTTTACGGTGGTAGGCTGAATAAAATGATAAGTCAATTCAGAATTTACTACAAAAGGCTCTCTGGAATTTGGAGACAAATTGCACTTGCCCTATCAGGCACAATTTTAAGAGGAATTCCATGCAGTCTCACAACATTACAAATAAACAAGCTGGAGCATGTCTCAGCATTTGGTAACCCTGACAAAGGAACAAAATGAGCCTGTTTGCTGAATTGGTCAATCACCACCCAAATAACAGTTTTCCCACCAGACAAAGGCAAATCTGTGATAAAATCCATGCACAGATGAGTCCACGGTCTTTCTGGAATTGGCAATTAGCCAATTCCCAGCCGGCCAGTTATGACATAACTTCACAAGCGGATACAAAATCTTTAATATCATTATACATGGACAGCCACCAAAAGAGTCTAGCAATAGCTTTTCATGTAACTGTGATCCCAGAATGACCACTCAAAAGGGAATTATGAAACTCCTGCAACAGATGCAATCTTAGGTACACAGGTACAAATAATTGGAGTAGTGGAAGGAGCCAACCACTGGACTTTACGGATCTCCGCTTCCAACTCCAAAGATAGCATATTAACTACAAAACCCTGAGGAAGAATAGAGGTCCCGGAGGAGAAACTGAATCAAGACTGTGTAATAATGCGTCAGTCTTTACATTGCTTGTCCTCTGCCTGAACATGATAGAGAAATTGAACCTAGAGAAAAACAAGGACCATCTGACCTGTCTGTGGGTTAACTGTTTAAGCTGATTCAATGTAAGCTAAATGCTTATGATCAGTGACTTGATGAATCGCCACCTCCAAAAAATGTCTCCATTCCTCAAAGGCTAATTTAACAGAGAGTAACTCACAATTCCCAACATCATAGCTTTTTCGGCAGACGAAAATTTTCTTGAAAAAAATGAATATGGCTGCAAGTTGGTCAGAGTTTTGGACCCCTGATATAATAAGGCCTCTTCCCCGACGTCTGAAGCATCCACCTCCACAATGAATAGTTCCTGAAGATCAGGTTGGATTAGAACAGGAGCCAACACGAAACACTCCGTCAATTTTTTAAAAGCCCTATTAGGATCTGGAGACCAAATCTTGCGATCCGCCAGCTTATGTGTGAAGTCAGTAAGAGGTTTAGCAATCTGAGAAAACACCTGAATTAATTTTCTATAATAATTGGCAAATCCTAGAAAATGTTGCAACGTTTTAAAGTCACTAGGTTGAATCCAGTATGTAATGGCCTGCACCTTCCCAGGATCGACTTTAAACCCTTCAGCCAATAAAATAAACCCCAGGAATGAAATTTCCTAAACAGAAAAAATACATTTCTCTAGTTTAGCAAACAAAGAGTTCTCCCTCAACCTTTGTAACACCGCATGGACATGTTCCTGGTGAGAATCCAACTCAGGAGAAAAAATTAAAATATCATCAAGGTAAATCACACTAAATCTTCCAATAAAATCAGAAAAATATCATTCATAAAATTTTGAAATACTGCTGGTGCATTGTTTAACCCAAATGTCATGACGAGATTTTCAAATAAACCCTCAAACGTTAAAAACACTGTTTTCCACTCATCACTCTTGCGGATGCATATCAAATTGTAAGCCCCTCTAAAGTCAAGTGTAGAAAACCACTTAGATCCCGTAAGCTGATTATATAGGTCAGGGATGAGTGGAAGTGGATATGAATTCTTTACTGTGATTTTGTTCAGTTCAGAAATCAAGATAAGGATAGAGACCCCCATCTTTTTTTTATTTTTTTTTACAAAGAAAAACCCAGCAGCTACAAGGGAGGAGGAAGGAAGGATATGACCCTTCAGTAATCTTTTGTTCACATAGTTTTTCATGGCAGTACATTCAGGCCCAGATAAATTGTAAATGCAAGATATAGGTAATTTGGCATTGGGGACAAGATTAATAGTGCAATTATACAAACGATGGTAAGGTAGTTTCTCCGCCTCTTTTTCCTAAAAACATCTCTGAAATTTTTCAGGTACCCTGGCAGATCCTCCAGACTAGGGGAGCATATTTGTACCAAACCTAGACATTTCTTATGACAATTAGGGCTCCACTTAACAATTTCCGTCTGACACCAATAAGAGGATACTGAATAAGCTGCCATGGAAGTCCTAGTATTAACCCATCAGGCAAATTATCCAAAACAAAACAGGGCATGGATTCAGAGTGAAGTGCTCCCACTTGAAGCATGAATTACACTGTTACCCATTTGACCCAGTTCTGAAGTAACGGTGTCTTGTCAATGGCAAAAATTTTAATGGGTCTTTCCAAACTAACTGTCCCTAATCTTAATTTCAAAACCAGTCCCGAATCAATAAAGTTAGCTGCAGACCCGAAGTCAATGAAGTCCAATGCTGATAACACCTGATTCTTGAAGGATAGCACCGTATTAAATAGTACTTTATCAGAGGAGAAAAAAGGTACTTGGAAGTCTGGGTGACCTCCTCAACAATAACCCTGACTTAGGTCGTTTCCTTATGACTTGCTTACTTGAGAACTAGTTGGGCAGTTCTTTAAAAAATGTCCAGCGAGACCATAGTAGAGACAGAGTCTTAGATGGTGCCGACATTTCTTTTCCACAACATGAGAACTGACGGCTCCAACCTCCATCGGCTCCCCCTAAGGTAAACGGACATGCTCAGGGGGGAATATAAAGGGTACCCGGCTGCTTACTACATTTCACTAATTCTGTAGTCCACTCGTATGGCCTGGATCATGGCATCAACCAAAGAACAAGTGGGAGCATGGAGAGCCAGAGTGTCCTTAAAAGCTTTGGAAAGGCCCCCATGGAATTGGCATCTGATGGCCGATCGTTCCACTGAACTTCAGTAGACTATTGCCGGAATTCAGTGCTATAGTCCTCAGCAGTACGGCTTCCCTGTGTCAAATTCATGATCTTGGAGGAGAAATTCTAGGGAGCAAAGAGAGCACAAAGAGGGTTTTAACCGATTAAAAACAGTAAAAAAGAAATGAATGCACGCTCGCCTGGTGCTGTTGCATATTGCAACAATTCAATGGCATGAAATCAGCTGCTGCAGGACACGAGTTGTCAGACCAAAAAGGAAATGCTGTCTCGATAGAACTTGTTTTTTCCTGCGCTGCTGGTATACTCATAAGGAAAAGCTTGTAAGGTGATGAATTTATAAAAGAAATGTTTATTGATAAGTTACAAAGTCAACGCGTTTCTAAGTTATCCAAGACTTCTTCCTCAGGACATAACCTTATTGATGGGCTAGGTTTGACTGTCAGTTATATATGCTGTCTTTTGAAAAAAGCCGCCAAAGCGAGGAGCACATGTCATGTCAAAGTTCAGCTCTGGTGCGTTGGAGTGATGTCGCATAGAAAATTACATATATCACACAAAATCAAAAGATTTTTTAAATCGCCATCAGGACAAGGTAGACTCTTCTGGCAGGACCCTACTCTATTCTAACCTATTAAAATTTTCTTATAATACCCAATACTCTTTTTAGGTATATTTTTAATTTATTTTTATTTACGGGAAAAAAGAGAAAAAAAGCGACATAGTTCCGCCCTGCACAGTAACAGGACCCACCCACACTGAAAACAGTATCCTCAAAAATAAAATACATCACAGCAGTAATAATATCCTTTAATTAGCCCCTACAGTAATAATGTCCCACATCCTGCCCCCATGTCTCAATCCTGCCTCCATTGTCTCCATAATTAGCCCCTACAGTAATAATGTCCCACATCCTGGCCCCATGTCTACAACCTGCCCCCAATGTCTCCATCCTGCCCCCAATGTCTCCATCCTGCCCCCATTGTCTCCATCCTGCCCCATTTGTCTCCATTCTGCCCCCATGTCTCCATCCTGCTGCCATGTCTTCATTTGTCTCCATTCTGCCCCCATATCTCCATCCTGCCCCCAGTTGTCTCTATCCTGCCCCATGTCTCCATTTGTCTCCATTCTGTCCCATTTGTCTCCATTCTTCCCCCATTTTCTCCATCGTGCCCCCATTTGTCTCCATCCTGCACCCATGTCTCCATTTGTCTTTATTCTGCCGAATGTCTCCATTCTGACCCCAATGTATCCATTCTGTCTCATGTCTCCATCCTGCCCCCAATGTCTCCATCCTGCCCCAATGTCTCCATCCTGCCCCCAATGTCTCCATCCTGCCCCCAATTTCTCCATCCTGCCCCCAATGTCTTCATCCTGCCCCGATGTCTCCAATCACTGATGAGGGAGGTGGGCAGAGTGGTGAAATGAGCCTCTTGGCCACACTAATGGTACGCTGAGCGCCAAATTAGCATGTTTAATTTTAAGTTGTTTCTGTAGAATGGAGGCAGCGATTAGAACACTGATAGAAGACTATTATCCCGATTCACTGTTGTTTCGCTACTATTCTATTATTTTCTATTAATATTTGTGCCTTATTTTCAATCAGTTTAACACTATTTTTTAAATTGTCTCTCTGTTTTAAGTCTTTTTTAATTTTCCTCAATAACTTTGCTTATCCAGATGTTTTAAATATATTATTGAAATGAGACTTTTTATAATGTCATATTTTTTGGCGCAACACTTTCCTTGAAGGCGGATTTTTATTTTGCCGTACTTTAACATTAAAGTGCCATATATTAGAGGATTATGTAACTTTTCTCTAAAAGGCACAAAAAAAAAGAGTAAAAGAAAAACGTATTTTGGGTAGGATTCATTAAACCCTTGTACCATTTGGAAAAATTTGGTGCAAAAATGACAACAAATACTACAAAACAAAAAATATCCTAAAATGATGAGTCTGGCCCTATCGCTTAGTCTAAACTGTTATTTTGAGGTCACCATTTAAGGTTTAAAGAAATTGACTTTAATGATGTCTAAAGATGAGCAAAGAAATTCAAGTGGAATTGCTTTCTACTTCAATTTTACAAAAATCTACTATTGCCAAAATGCAGATTTTTGCAATTAACTTAAATTCAAATTCAGCAAAATGGTGGCCGCTGGCTGCCATTTTTCTAAGCCATAAAGAACAGTTGAAAAAAATAAAAATAAAATCCTTATACTCAACTTACCGCTTAACTCTCCGTTCCATCTGCTTCTCACAGTCATTCATCCGATTGTCATCACATCTTCTGATCTGCAGACCTTGCACACTAGGCCAGGACTTCCGGCTCTGATGAGGCCCAGAATAATTCTGTGCATGTGACTCGCCCCCTGGGCCGTGGGGCACTCGGATCCGGGCAGTAGGGGAACGATGGGAGTAGTAGTGGCAACCCGGTTCCGTGGCTCAGGGTGGTCAGGCCAGTGGTAGTCCGTTATGTGCTGATGATTATGTCCGACTACGCCACCCGTGGATTTGCGGTCATTAGGAACCGCCGCTGCAAGGCAGACCGCTGGGGCTGATAATGTATGCAGCTGGGATGGTGTGACTCCCCACGGGAAGAGTGCGGCCCCAGGGCAGTGTAGTGGATGTTGGGAGTGATGGTAGTGAGAGTCCCAGTGCTGATAGTGCTGGAGGAGCAAGGAGCACACAGACAACAGGTTGCAGTCCAGGGTCTTTACTAGAACAGGTAAACTGACCCACAAACAGTCCCGGCTAGGAGGGGACCTGGATGTCTGAGAGCAACGGGGAAATTGGCCCTGGTCAGGGTGAGGGTGTAGGCCTACCGTGCTTTCTGTGCTCCTTCTGGCTATCTCCTCATTATAGGGTAACAGCCCACGTTTCCGAGTTTTCCGTGTATTCTCGCCTGTATGGCCTGCGACGTGGGTTCCTTTCTGCTCCCAGCCTTGTACGGCTTTGCTGGTCCCTTCTGTTGTGGCAGGGCCTCCAGGCTTCTTAGGCCAAGGAATATACAGTCCCCTGCGGACAGCCTCAGACACCAAAGTCTGGTAGATTAAGTCCGTTATCTGCCAAGACAGGCTCACTTCGCCTCTTGTCTCTGGCTTGTGGCTCTCCTCCTGCCACACTTCCTCTTAGGTGCAATACAACTGTCCTTCTCTGCTCTGGGACCTGAATCCTGAGACAGGTCGTCCAGCTCTCTCTAACCCTGCCTCCAGCACCAGCTTTTATAGGGGCAGCCTGCTCCCCCTACTGGCCAGAGACAGGAGGTACTGCATGCTAATGTTCCCCTGACTAGAGAACCTCCCCCTTGCTCTCAGACACAGCTTTATTACATTTTGTGGCATCCAGGCCAGGGTGACACATTCCCCCCTAGTAAACTTTAGTACTCCGGGACTAAACAGTAAATAAAGAATAACATGCATAACCATAAAACATTAACAGACAGACGACGCACAGATTGAGTTCTTAAGGTCACAGTATGGCCTGTGACCGGGTGTCCATATCACCAATACAACGGGGAGCCTTAACCAGGTGGGGGTCTGTCCTACCCCAAGTCCTTTACAGTCTTAGTTCATTCCTTGGTTAGGCTCCGAACGCAGTCCATACAAGGTCCCGGTTATAAAAAGTCCATAACCTTTGAGTCCTTACGGTAACTGCAAGAAACTGAAACACAGAATTACCAAACAAGCATGTAACTTGGCAAACATTTCAACAGTTGGTAACAGGGTCATTTACAATTTTAGTGCACTCTATATTCTCCAGCGAGCGGGTATCTGTCCCTTTGTGCTCCTGGTTGACCTACGTAGCCCACTGTCTGGTGGTGGACCAACTTGGCTTTCCCCACTAGCGTTAGGGGTACAGCTACCAGCTGGGTGTACAGGTAGGGCAGGCAGCTATCTGCGGGTCCTTTGGCTTACCGCAGGCATGGCAGGCTCACTGTCAGCAGAGGGTTGACTCTCCTGGGCTGCTGGTACAGGCTCTTCTGCCTCTGGAACTGCTTGCTCCTCTTCACCTTCCGGCTCTGGTGCAGGTTGTTGCGCAGTCGGTTGCAGGAAATGCAGGATGGGTACCACTATGGCATCGTTTATCCGAGTCCAGGACTGAGGGAACTCTCCGAGAACGGTGCTGATCATTTCTTCCTTGTCCTCTGCGAGTTCAAGGTCACTCTGATCCTCTTCTGCACTACGGAGTTGCTCGGGGCATCTTTTGAGGTGGTCCCTGGAGACGACACTAGTGGTTTCTCCTCCGTCCTTGGTGATTACGCACACCTTTGGGTTGTCGTGGTCAGACTGCAGTACGGTGTAGGGTTCCCTTTCCCGCTGGTAGTCCAACTTATGTAGCCTTCTTTTTCGCTTTAGGACTTGCTCACCAGGTTCTAGGGGACCAGCAGGGGCGTGTTGATTGAAGAGTTTTTCTTGCCTCTCTCTCACCTGGGCCATGCTCTTCTCCACACTCTCCTGTACCTTCTTGTACTGCAGTTGCCTTTCCGTATCCCAGTCCGCACCTGGGGAGGTGTCCTCAGGTATTAGGACTCCCATCTCCAGGTCTACGGGCAGCTTACCTGGTCTGGCTCGCATCAGGTAAGCCGGGGTGCAGTTTGTAGCATTCACCGGGATATTGTTGTATAGGTCTATCAGGTCCGGCAGTTTTTCTGGCCACAGGCTGCGTTCCTCCAGGGGCAACAACTTCAGGAGATCAATGACTATATTGTTCATCTTCTCACACATCCCGTTGGTTTGGGGGTGGTAAGGCGTTGTACGAATCTTCTTACAGCCATAGAGGTTGCAGAACTCCTGGAAGATTTCAGCCTCGAACGCTGGACCCTGGTCTGTCAGGACCTGTTCCGGATACCCGTGTGGATGGCAGAAATATTGCTGGAAGGCTCTGGCTGCTGTTTGGGCTGTCAAGTCCTTTACCGGGACCACCACTAGAAAACGGGAATAGTGGTCCACGATTGTCAGGGCATAGATGTATCCAGACCGGCTTGGAGCCAATTTGACGTGGTCCAGAGCTACCAGCTCAAGAGGCTGCGTGGTGACGATGGGCCTCAAGGGTGTCTTCTGGCTGGTGCGGTCCTTCCTCCTCAGGTGACAAGGGCCACAGTCTCTGCACCATTTTTCTACAGCTCCTCTCATGCCGACCCAAAAGAACCTTCCTCTTAGCAGGAACTCCAGTTTCTTCCAACCGAAGTGTCCCGCTCTGTCATGGTAAGCCCCCAGGACCATAGCTGCATCCCGCCTTGGGACCACGACTTGCCAGGTCAGGTCGTGCGTCCGGTGGTTGACAATCCTTCTGCACAGCTTGCCTTCGTAGAGGAACAGCTTGCTCTTCTCCTTCCACAGCTGCTTGGCTTCCTCTGGAGCATCTGGATCCATGCGGGCGTCTTCCTGGGTCAGCAGATCTTTCACCAGGCGGATGGCAGGGTCACTATCTTGGGTCTCGGCCCAGCTGTGGTGAGGTAGGGGATTGATCTTCACGGTTGTTAGATCCTCCTCCTTCACGCGGTGGGAGTATTGAGCGGCTCCATACCGGTGAAACGCGGGGAGTTCTACCTCCTCCAGCTCTTCTGGGTCTTCGTCACCTTCAGGTAAGTGAGGCATCCTCGACAGGGCGTCTGCGTTGGCATTGGTTTTGCCGGCCCGGTACTTGATCACGAAGTCATAGTTGGAGAGACGGGCCATCCACCGCTGTTCTGTAATTCTCCGGGTACCTCTCGGTGGACCTCAGCTTCCGGCTGGCGTACGCGATCACCCTTTCTCTGCCCTGTTGGTTTTGGGACAGTACGGCTCCCAGTTCCACATTACTGGCGTCCGTGTGGAGAATAAAAGGCTGACCATAATCAGGGTAGGCCAGGATCTCATCCCCCGTGAGGGCCATCTTCAACTGGCGGAAGGACTCCTCCTCCGGTTTATCCCACTTGAAGGGTGGCTTTTGACTTCTGGACTTAGACTGTCCGATCAGGAGGTCCTGCATAGGAGCTGCCATCTTAGTGAACCCGGGGATGAACCTTCGGTAGTAGCCTACCAACCCAAGAAACTGTCTCACCTCTTTGATGTTCGAGGGGCTTGGCCAGCTCTTGATTGCCGTGACCTTGTCAGGGTCGGGGGCTACTCCTTCCGCACTTACCACGTGCCCTAGGTACTGGACCTTTGGTTTCAGCAGGTGACACTTCGATGGTTTCACCTTCAGGCCATAGCCTGCCAGGGCTTCGAACACCTCGGCCAGGTGCTTTAGATGGTCCTCGTAGGTTTTCGAATAGACGATCACGTCGTCCAGGTAAAGGAGGACAGTCTCGAAGTTTCGGTGCCCTAGACAGCATTCCATCAGCCTCTGGAAGGTCCCTGGTGCGTTGCAGAGCCCGAAGGGCATACAGTTGAACTCACTCAGTCCCATTGGGGTGGTGAAGGCGGTCTTCTCCTTGTCAGCCTCTGCCACAGGAACCTGCCAGTACCCACTAGTAAGGTCCAAAGTAGAAAAGAAGTTAGCTGATTTTAGTGCGGCTAAAGACTCCTCTATTCTAGGCAGCGGATATGCGTCTTTATGGGTGATACGGTTGATTTGTCTATAGTCTACGCACATTCTCATGGTGCCGTCTTTCTTTTTCACTAGAACCAAGGGGGCTGCCCAGGGGCTACAGCTATCTCTAATGACCCCAGCTTCTTTCATCTCTCTTAGCATACCCTTGGCGTTCTGATAATGTGCAGGGGGTACAGGTCTGTGTCTTTCTTTTATCAGTGGGTGGCTCCCTGTGGGAATGTGGTGTTCTATCCCCTTTACTCTGCCGAAGTCTAGTGGGTGCTTACTAAAGACTCTCTCGTACTCCTGTACCACCCGGTAGACTCCTTGTTTTTGGTGCAGGGGAGTGGAGTCAGCACCCACATGGAGTTTCTGGCACCAGTCCTCCTTTTGTTTCTGGGAGCCATTACCCTCCGCCTGTGGAGATGGAGGCAAGGGTTCCACGGCCCTGATAGCTTTGTGTTCGACAACAAACAGTTTGGCGAGTGTAGCGTACCTGGGTAAGTGTACTTCCCTCTCCCCAATGTTGAGGATGCGGACGGGCACCCTCCCATGACGGACATCAACCACCCCCCGGGCTGTCAAAATGGTGGGCCTGCTGTCTGAGTACACGGGTTCTACCATGGCTTGGTAGTCTCTACCTCTCAACCCGATTGCAGTCCGACACCAGATCATCATTTCACTTTTGGGAGGCATGGAAATGGGGAATGGGTCACTCAGTCTTACGCTACCGATCTCACCACCAGACAGTTCTACCTGCTGCCGTCTCATCAGGGCATTTATCTCCTTGTTGAGGACTCTCTGTTGGCTGGAACTAGCATTCACCGCCACCTGTTGTAGAATTACAATTACTTCTGAAAGACAATTTTCGATCACGTTAGTACCCACAGTTATTTTAGGGTGACTTTCACGACGGTCAATGTCCACAATAATCACTCCCTGTGCCGGTAGTTCAACTTTACCAATTTTAATGGTCATCTCCTTGAACCCCATCTGCGGCACGGGTAAGCCATTACTGGCGATGATGCTCAAGTTACTGTCTGGATACCGTGTGATATCAGCATCAGTCCAATACTGCTTAAAAAGTACATAAGGGATAGTGGTTACTTGCGACCCAGTATCCAGCAAGGCGCTCATGGGGATACCGTCCAGCACCACGGGTAAAACCGGGCGCCCCCCAACGTACTTATTACGCCAATTGTAAGGGCCTGGTGATCTTATGCCTGGGGGTTGGCCCTCTGCCCCAGGTTGGACCCGTTTAAATTACAGTACCTGGAAATGTGTCCGGGCTGGTTGCATCGACGGCAAATGGGCTGTCCATCCTCTGCGTAGCGGTCTGTGGGCCTCCCTCGGAACGACGGGATCCTCCTCTGTCGACGCCACGGGACATCCTCCGGACTTGAAGCCAGCTCGATGGGTCTTGATGGGTCCACTTGCAACGCCTGGACGGTCCTGGTCAACGCCGCAATGCTGCTGGTCAGCTCCTGGACTTGGTGGTGCAGGTCTTTCGACGGGGCTTGGTTCAGGGCCTGTGCATCAGCCCCCACAGGATCCATAGAGGAGGGCGCCGCCTCCTGGTGGTAGGTGAGAGCAGGGCGCCGGGGGTTTATAGCGCCACTTGTTGCGGATTCACGGAGCACCCTTATGGCCCTGTCCTTGAATTGGGCAAAGGTCAGATCAGGGTTCTGAAAGAACATGAGGCGCAGCTGGGTCCTGTGGGCGCTAGACAGCAGACCTTCTATGAACTGTTCTGTTAGGAGCTTATCTGTATCCAACACGCTGCCAGGGTCAGCTTGTTGGATGACCCTCAGGGCTTCCTGCAAATTGAGGGCATAGTCTCTGATGCTGTCCTGTGCCCGCTGCTTACATCCATAGAACCTCATTTTAATTTTAGCGGAGGTACGTGTGTCAAAGGTACCCCGCAGCCGGGCCAGAATACCCTTCACAGTCCTTTTCTCCTCAGTGGGCCATGATTTTACCTCCCTTTGGGCTGCGCCAGTTAACCGCCCTGTTAGTATGCTGACCTTCTGTTCCTCTGTCAGGGGGTAGACTTGGAACAAACTGTACAGCCTTTCTTTAAAGTCAGTTAGGGCATGGGGCTCCCCTGAGTACTTGGGCAGCCAGGCCGCTCCAGGGATGTAGGGCAGGGAAAAGGGCATCACCGCTGCTGCAGCTGCGTTGGTGGTAGTGGGCGCCTCTGTGTCCGACATCTTCCTCCCCCTAGTTAAGCGTGGCCTACCTTCCGACGATCCTCTTCTGTAGGCCGCGGCTCCGCTGCTGCTGCTCTGGACGAGGACCTTGCGTCACGTCCTGATGACGTCAGCGTCGCTCTCTCTCCCTTCCAGGACCTTGCGCAGCGTCGATGCGTGGGGCGGAGCTTCGGATCTCGCACGGTTTGGACGTCCACGCCCCTCTTCTTCCCGCGCGACATCCTGAAGATGGCGTCCGATGGCGGGAAAGCGGCTGAAGATGGCGGGAACCGATGGAAGATGGCGGGAGACGGCTGGAAATGGCGGGAAACGGCTCCGGATGGCGGGAAACCTCTTTTCAGGTAAGTGCAAAGTCTTTTTCAGGCGCGCAATACCCGTTTGTGGCGGGTTGGTTGCAATCCTGCCGACTACGCCAAAGCTGACTCGCCCCCTGGGCCGTGGGGCACTCGGATCCGGGCAGTAGGGGAACAATGGGAGTAGTAGTGGCAACCCGGTTCCGTGGCTCAGGGTGGTCAGGCCAGTGGTAGTCTGTTATGTTCTGATGATTATGTCCGACTACGCCACCCGTGGATTTGCGGTCATTAGGAACCGCCGCTGCAAGGCAGACCGCTGGGGCTGATGATGTATGCAGCTGGGATGGTGTGACTCCCCACGGGAAGAGTGCAGCCCCAGGGCAGTGTAGTGGATGTTGGGAGTGATGGTAGTGAGAGTCCCAGTGCTGATAGTGCTGGAGGAGCAAGGAGCACACAGATAACAGGTTGCAGTCCAGGGTCTTTACTAGAACAGGTAAACTGACCCACAAACAGTCCCGGCTAGGAGGGGACCTGAATGTCTGAGAGCAACGGGGAAATTGGCCCTGGTCAGGGTGAGGGTGTAGGCCTACCGTGCTTTCTGTGCTCCTTCTGGCTATCTCCTCGTTATAGGGTAACAGCCCACGTCTCCGAGTTTTCCGTGTATTCTCGCCTGTATGGCCTGCGACGTGGGTTCCTTTCTGCTCCCAGCCTTGTACGGCTTTGCTGGTCCCTTCTGTTGTGGCAGGGCCTCCAGGCTTCTTAGGCCAAGGAATATACAGTCCCCTGCGGACTGGTTATCTGCTGGAGAATGTGGAATCCTCCCAGCCTCAGACACCAAAGTCTGGTAGATTAAGTCCGTTATCTGCCAAGACAGGCTCACTTCGCCTCTTGTCTCTGGCTTGTGGCTCTCCTCCTGCCACTCTTCCTCTTAGGTGCAATACAACTGTCCCTCTCTGCTCTGGGACCTGAATCCTGAGACAGGTCGTCCAGCTCTCTCTAACCCTGCCTCCAGCACCAGCTTTTATAGGGGCAGCCTGCTCCCCCTACTGGCCAGAGACAGGAGGTACTGCATGCTAATGTTCCCCTGACTAGAGAACCTCCCCCTTGCTCTCAGACACAGCTTTATTACATTTTGTGGCATCCAGGCCAGGGTGACACACATGCAAGCGCAAGGACATCATAACACCGTGATCTTTTGCGTGCTTGTGCAGAACCCTTCCTGACTTTATCAGAGCAGGAAGTTCCAGCCTAATGTTAGAGACCCGGGGATTTCAGCGTGAGCGGTGGGGATCAGAGGGTGCAGCAAGGACTGTATGGGTGACAGCGAGGTGAGTATAAGGATTTTCCTTATGTTTTACATCTTAGGTTTATTATGTTCTGGTCTCTAGAAAACCCAGAGCATAATAAGGGACTATAAATTTGCAGAGAACAACCTCTCTTAATTTCCTGGGAAAATCCACACAAATTAAAATTTTTCATAATCCACTCAACTCTAATGATATCCATGGTAATGTCATGTCCCACAGTCATGTGAATGACTATTGGCTGTAATGCTATTGTATATGGGTCATCTATATTGACGACACATCAAGACATATATTTTTTGCACACACATATGTCACTGTTAAGGCTCATACAGACAACCGTATTTTCAGTCCTAGTGAGATCGGACAAAACATTGAATCGGCTTCGGAACAACGTTATTCTATGGGGTTGTGCGCATATCTAAGAAAAAAAAGTTGCAGCATGCTCGATTTCCATCAGATATTTGGATCGCAAGTCAATGACTCCATGGAAAAAAAACGGACTGCACTCAGATGACATAGACTATGATCACACGCTGATCAGCATAATCGGCCAGATTCTCTCGGATGAGGGAAAATACGGTTGTGTGGACCCCAGCCTTAGAGTGGATCTAAAAAGGTGGAAAAAGTTCTGAAATTATTCTTTTTTAGGCTCGCTCATATTGTCGAGTAGCCAGCGTATAACCCGAACAAGATGTTTCATTGGATAGCACCCACTTCAATGTTATACTAAGCAGCCGTGCCGACTAGCATTTAATTTCTCATGCCAAGCCGGCATGAGAAAAAAAAAATTGCTGCATGCTGCGATTTGCTGCGTACCCATATACGTCTATGTCATCCGAGTGTAGTCTGATATACACCGACTCACAGAATGGAGAAGATGGAGAAATTAAGTTCTCCATCTTTTCTGCATCTGTGATACGATTCTCACATGTGACAGAATCGGATCACAGTCAGAAGACACTCGGCTCACGCTCACAACAGAGTCTGTATCCTCTGTAAATGCACAAATAATATCATATTGCAGTTATTACCTTCCAGGATTTGAATATCTACCCTTCATATTCCTATAATGTAGTTCAGATAAACTAATGCACTAATTTTGGATATAGTCTGTTTTTTTATTTTATGCAATCCTTCATATAATGTACACAAATAGAAAGTGATTTTTCCTTATTCAGACACTGAGTATTGTAACAAGCACATTTTCATTTTAATGATATATTTTTATAATACAGTTCATTCAGTCATCTGGAACAAATCTGATAAAACAACAAAAGCACCATTAACACATATTAAATTGTGATGAATTTTGGTCATTGATGCAGGACTTGGTTAACCTCTGACATGAATCTCCCATTATCTACAAATAAAAGTAATAATAATTGAGCTTATCATTAGAAGCAAACTAATTAGCCTTTATTTAAATGTGAGATAAAAGTGCATATCTTATAAACTAAATGACAATATATTAAAGGGAACCTGTCAGGGTGGTTTACCCCTATAATGTAATAGAAGATCTTGCTAATAGCATTTTTAGTCATGTCTTTCTTATGAGAAACTGTTAGTGCACCCTGCATTTCACTTGTATCATGCCCACAGTTTCACGATTGACAAATCAGCACATGCAGGAAGAACAGGGATGAGAAGAACAGGGATTTGTTTCCTACTCCCTGTACATGCTGACTTGTCAATCACATCACTGCGGACATGATACAAGCAAAATACAGGAATGAGTAACTGCGCTCCCGGCCACAAGTGTTGGGATTAAACATTGTTTTCCATTGTCCAGCAGCCAACGGCAAGGCGATAGCACTACAAGGTGCAACTTTATTTGTTAGTTATGTATGTACAGTACAGACCAAAAGTTTGGACACACCTTCTCATTTAAAGATTTTTCTGTATTTTCATGACTTTGAAAATTGTACATTCACACATTTCTTAAAGTAATGATGGCCACTCATTTTTCTTTACTTAGCTGCTTTTTCCATGCCATAATACAAATTCTGACAGTCTATTCAGTAGGACTATCAACTGTGTATCCACCTGACTTCTGCACAACACAACTGATGGTCCCAACCCCATTTATAAGGCAAGAAATCCCACTTATTAAACCTGACAGGGCACACCTGTGAAGTGAAAACCATTTCCGGTGACTACCTCTTGAAGCTCATCAAGAGAATGCCAAGAGTGTGCAAAGCAGTCATCAAAGCAAAAGGTGGCTACTTTGAAGAACCTAGAATATAAGACATATTTTCAGTTGTTTCACACTTTTTTGTTAAGTATATAATTCCACATGTGTTAATTCATAGTTTTGATGCCTTCAGTGTGAATGTACAATTTTCAAAGTCATGAAAATACAGAAAAATCTTTAAATGAGAAGGTGTGTCCAAACTTTTGGTCTGTACTGTACATGGCTATAGATAAGCACCTGAACACACCAGTTTTCTGTTTGGAAGTGAAGGTCAGTCTTTTGATATTTATACATAGTCTCTCTGACTCAGCCCGTGTCGGTTTTAATTAAAGCAGGATTCTACATACCCATATAAATGTAGTCTTCAGCCCAGGAGAGGAATCATATTAGAATAGGTTCCCGACAAAGAAGGTCGCCTTGCCGTGGCGCTAGGCATGTATGAATTGGCCAAATTATGTGCTAAGTATCTTTGTTTTTTCCTATTTTCTAGAGCAGCAATGCAATTCAAATTTCATATATTTTATGTTTACATGCTATAGCGCTACAGAGTGCAACTTTATTTGTTAGTTTTGTACAATAAGTGTGGCCTCACTTTCAGAAGTACATTGTCACTTTCATGTTGAATAAGTCGGTGTCTATTCCTTCATGCGTATCAGTATTCTTGTTTTCTTGATTGTTGGCTTAGGTTTATTTGAATTACTGTTTCTTTTGTAGTAAAATATGAAATTGTTGCAGTATTGTGGACAAAGTTGGTCAGTGGAATACATCTGTTGATGGGAACTTCAAATCAATCTCTGACTAATTAATGTAATGCTCCTTGTCTCCTCTCCAAAGAGGGTCTGTAGCATAAGAGCCATGTATTGTGAGTTGTAGACTGGTAGATGAAGCTACGTATCTGTCATTTTCTGTATGAATGACACAATTTTATATTAGAAATGCATAGTTACAGTATATAGGAAGTATTACCAAACACATAAATAGAAATTCTCCATTCATATGTATTATAAATCCCTCACAAATATTCAGCAACAGAATATTCACTTGTCTTAGTCGATCACTAGCTGAGGATGAGACTTAAAAGCCATTATACTGTAATAGTATCATCTGTGTGTACGTTAGGAACCTTGACTCTTTACATATACAGTATCTTGTTACAGAAGTGATTGATCTCTTTTTGCACATGCATCCCATATATCATAATTATCATACGTAAGCAGTTATTTTAAGCACAACTCTATTGTGTGTTATCTGTTTTATTACATCATATATATGATCATTAAGTATTAGGCAACAAAAATACAAAATGACATTTAAGAGTTTAGATAAAAAAGGGAAAAAATGGCTAATTCTTCCTAGGAAATATCCAGAACATGAATCAGCTGGGCTTCTAGGCATTGGCTGAAGTGAATTAAAATAAATAGTGCCATTTTGCTGAATGTCGAAAAGCATAATCTTGTTATACTAGGAAGCTAAGCATGTTGGGTTTGTGTCTTCAGGCCAAATTATTGGCAAACTAAAGATTACACAAAAGGCTTTCTCCTCTGACTGATGCAAATACTTGTATTTTTGCCACAATGTACATATAATATATTGTAATAAATCTCATGTGAAAAATTCTTAATAATTTATTGAAGTTCTTAATGTACTGAATCTATTTTAGTTTCTGTGATGTCTTACTCTGTGCGCTAAAAACCAACAAAGACTTTCATGACGCATTTCTAAAAAAAGGTTGGAATTTTCTCCTTATATTTCTGACTTAATGTGGCCATATGTACTAGATAACAAAGAAAGACTTCATGTGAATAGGGGAGTCTCAGAAGAAGTCTGGGGAAACAAGATTCAGCAAGTTGAATTTCAAGATGAGAGATTTTTTTCACTGGGGAGAAACGTCTGCCACTCTCCCTATTGAAAATACATGCACACTCGGCTTTGAGGACCACCTTTACTCTTTTCCTTGGTTTTGAAGAAGGTGTTGTCCCCCTGCACAAAATATCATTAGGCAAAAAATGAGGTGCTCTGCTGGACACAGTGTATCTATGTGTTACATGGTTGAATATAAATATAAGAATCAGTTTAATCCAATATACAGTCTTATGGATCTATTATACATTACTTTTTTCCATAACAACATGGACATCTAATTACACCTTTACTTGTAATCATTGTAATTCAACATTTTTTTAAAATGGTTGTGTGGGACATTTATGTCAATGGCCTATCCCAGACCTGGGCAAATTGCGGCCCGCGGGCCACATACGGCCCTCTGACTGTTCCAGTCCGGCCCGTGGACCGAGACAGCCGAAGGTATGAAACAGTGGCCCACAGACCGCACCGTGCTCGCACACTCGCTGTTGCTGCTGTCTCCATCCGGACCGCTCTAAGCTGCTGACTGCATTGGTAGTCGCTGACGTGATGACGTCATTTCATCACATCAGCGCACAGGAGACAGTCAGGAGCAGAGGCACAGCACCTGGGGAACGGGAGCCAGGTGAATATGTTTTTTTTTCTTTTTCATGTGTATGGGATGTTTGGTTGGTCATGGGGAGACTATGGGGGTCTATGGCTGGACATATGGAGGCCAAGGGAGTCTGTGGTTGGACATGGGGAAACTGTGGGGGACTATGGGGATCTGTGGCTGGACATGGGAAAGCTATGGGGGTCTGTGGCTGGACATGGGGAGATTATGAGGGGCTGTGGCTGGACATGGGGAGACTATGGGGACTATGGGGGTCTGTAGCTGGACATGGGGAGACTATGGGGGACTATGGGGGTCTGTAGCTGGACATGGGGAAGCTGAAGGGGTCTGTTGCTGGACATGAGGAGGCTGTGGGGGTCTGTGGCTGGTCATGGGGAGGCTGTAGGGGTCTGTGGCTGGACATGGGGAGGCTGTGGGTCTCTCATGCTGGACATGAGGAGGCTGTGGAGTTCTCATGCTGGACATGGAGAGGCTGTGGGGTTCTCCTGCTGGACATGGGGAGGCTGTGCGGCTCTCCTGCTGGACATGAGGAGGCTGTGGGGCTCTGCTGATGGAAATGGGGAGGCTGTGGGGTTCTCCTGCTTGACATGTGGAGGCTGTGGGGCTCTCCTGCTGGGCATGTGGAGGCTGTGGGACTCGCCTGCTGGACATGGGGAGGTGGTGGGGCTCTCCTGCTGGACATGGGGAGGCTGTGGGTCTCTCCTGCTGGACATGGGGAGGCTGTGGGGCTCTCTTGCTGGACATGAGAAGGCTGTGGGGCTCTCCTGCTGGACATGGGAAGGCTGTGGGGCTTTCCTGCTGGACATGGGGAGGCTGTGGGGCTCTCCTGCTGGACATGGGAAGGCTGTGGGACTTTCCTGCTGGACATGGGGAGGCTGTGGGGCTCTCTTGCTGGACATGGGGAGGTTATGGGGATCTCATGCTGGACATGGAGAGGCTGTGGGGCTCTCATGCTGGACATGGGAGGGTGTGTGGGGCTCATACGGTATACAAAATGGGCTGTATTCGAGTTCAAACGGTATATAAGGGGATGTCAGCATACTTTTCTGCTCAATATTAAGTGATATAATTAATATTAATATAATTATTAATAGTATAATAATTATAATTAATATGTTGAGATTAATATTGAGCAAAATTCATTTCAGCCTATTGGTTCGGCCCTAGCCCTAGCCTATTCTGTCCAAAAAACAGTCCAAAAAGTATCCCTTTTTGGGGGCAGATACCTACTTTGGTTATGTTTATACACTGGTGGTGCAATCAGAAGAAGCCATGACTTTTTCACACTGAGTGGTGAAAATATCTCTGTTTGGGAAGATTCAATAACATTTTCCTTTGCTAAATAAAGAAGCAATAGCTTTTCACTAACAGTTCAAATATTATCCCTTTATTTAGGGAGAAAGAAACAGGTGTGCAGTTTTTAATGTGAAGAAATGGCTTTTCGACTAGGAATGAAAAAAGAATTTTCCATGCAGATTATAAATTGGTCTGCTTGGGTGTGACAAAGCCACCTGCTGCATTGAATCCGTGTGAGTCTGACAATATACTGGACCTAACAGTGCTCCTATAGCAAACTGGGCCAGTACTTGTCACTGGTCAAATTTGCTGAGCCAGAACTCCATAGGATCAGAGCTCAGGGTGTCACCTGGAGGAAGGACACAGTGCAGATATGACTAACCTGGCTGTTCAGGCAGTGTGACTCTCTTTGCTAATGTGCATAAGGTTGGTGCAGCAGCAGATAAAACATCTGGTTTATTTGATCATATATACTATAATCGTTGCTGCTGCCTTGGATATTTGTTGTAGCTGTAGTGCTGGCACTGGCAGTAGAGCAGAGAGAGGTATTCTCTTCACACATGTAATTGGCAGGTATGTACTCTGCCAAAGGTTCACCAAGCAACGAACACAACTCATCGTAGTACTACGCCAATACACCTGTTCCCCAAAAAAGGGGGCATGCACACACACGCACAGGGAGTTCAGTTTACACAGAAATGACTGGACACATGTTTCTTGGGTACACAAAAGGCTAACTTATGATGCAACAGAGGTAGAGGAGGAACAGTATGGAAAACTGTAGTTGAGGATGATGATTGGGCTGATTTACTGTTTACCTGAATGATGCTCATGAGGAGAAGAAGAAGGATAGCCTTAGCTTTGCTCATCATGATAGTCAGATTTCTTTCCTTGTATCAGGAGATGATGCCATTTTATGTGCTGACATAGTGATGTAGTTCTTAGTCAGTATGTGCCAGGATGCACTTATTTTTCAACAGCACAGCCTGCACACTGCAATAGATTTGTCCTCAAGCAACATGGGAAAGAATTCCCTCACTCGAGATGCCCTCATATAGGAATCACCACCAACCAGACCACCACCAAAGCTTTCGGCCACTGTTAAGCCTTGTACACCAACAAGAGTTGTGACATCACCTGCTCCCAATCTTATAGTAGAACTAGCAGATCTTCCCACTGAGGAGCCTCTGGCTGCACATTGGTGCTGGTCTTTAATGCCAAATCGATTATTTATCTTCTTGGCACCCTAATATGGTTCCCAATCTTTATCAGCATTATCCATGACTTGGTTTTCATATGATTTAAGTGGAGAATGGCTACAGCTCCTCGCTCACCCGCCTGATTTGAAATAACAGATTTGCCCTGGCTCAGAGTGTTACTACCACTGTCAGTTGTCAAATTTTTATTAACTCTTTTTAAAACACTATTATTCCCTCTGAAAAAAAAAGTAACCCAAAATGTTACATTAGTTGGTAGGTACACACATGAAAAGCATAATGGGGCAACAGCCAGCAATGTTGTGATGGTGCATATGTCAAATGTGTGTCGGCTCACCAGAGTGGTATAATTGTGTATACCTGTGTCCATATCAGTATAACACTGTACCTGTTGTAAATAGATTTGCTCCTCTGCAGTAATGGTGATATTCGGTCTCAAGATGTCGCTGTTGCCTAACCATTGCTGAAAGACTGTGAGATGCATATAAAATGTCAGAAGTGGGACTACAATGTGACTGATGTGAAACACAGGAATAGGAAGTGCGGCCATCTGAAGGGTAGTCTGCAGCTAATGAGAACAGGGAGAGGATGTGCTGGATGGGATTCCAGCGACATCTTCTTGTGGAAACAACCCACCGAGGGCAGAGCAGCAGTAAATTGGAGCTGATCTTATATGTGACCAGAATCTGTCCAGATGTGAGGAGATTTCTGCCAGGAATGCTGCTAGGAGACGGAAAAGGCTGGGACCTAGCGTGACAGGTGTTGGATGCCGCTGAGGAGTTAAGCCACAAGTATTGACAGTACCGCTCACCTGTCTGTACCGCTCATCCCACATCCGTCTGTTTGTTTGTCCGGAGCAGACCCGGGTCGGTAAGAACATTAAGGCCCACTGCACTGTCGCAGTGTGCTTCCACACTTCAGTAGTTCAGCAGTACACCTCAATCAGATTTATGTCTTTTTGTATTCCTATGCGGAATGATCTGAACGCTCTGACTTCCCTACCCTATGCTGTAAAATCCTAATCCTGGTGCAACGTCACTAATTTTGAAATAGTTTTTAATTTTCTTCTGTGCAATTAGAGAAGATACCCAGTTTAAATGAAACAAATTGCTGAACAGATACTTTTTAAGTACCATCTAACCACAGTTCCTTGTACAGAGGGTATGGAAAGTATTCAGTTCATTTTTTTTCTCATTAAAGTACACTCTGCACCCCATCTTGACTGAAAAAAAACAGAAATGTAGAAATTTTTGCAAATTTATTAAAAAGAAAAACTGAAATATCACATGGTCATAAGTATTCAGACCCTTTGCTCAGACACTCATATTTAAGTCACATGCTGTCCATTTCCTTGTGATCCTCCTTGAGATGGTTGTACTCCTTCATTGGAGTCCAGCTGTGTTCTTGATTTGGAAAGGCAAACACCTGCCTATATAAGACCTCACAGCTCACACTGCATGTCAGACCAAATGAGAATCATGAGCTCAAAGGAACTGCCCAAGGAGCTCAGAGACAGAATTGTGGCAAGGCACAGATCTGGCCAAGGTTACAAAAGAATTTCTGCATTACTCAAGGTTCCTAAGAGCACAGTGGCCTCCATAGTCCTTAAGTGGAAGAAGTTTGAGACCACCAGAAGTCTTCCTAGACCTGGCCATCCAGCCAAACTGAGCAGTTGTTGGAGAAGAGCCTTGGTGAGAGAGGTAAAGAAGATCCCCAAGATCACTGTGGCTGAGCTCCAGAGATGCAGTAGGGAGATGGGAGAATGTTCCATAAAGTCAACTATTACTGCAGCCCTCCACCAGTAGGGCCTTTATAGCAGAGTGGTCTGACTGAAACCTCTCCTCAGTGCAAAACATATGAAAGCCCGGATAGAGTTTGCTCAAAAACATATGAAGGACTCCCAGACTATGAGAAATAAGATTCTTTGGTCTGATGAGACGAAGATAGAACTTTTTGGTGATAATTCTAAGCGGTATGTGTGGAGAAAACCAAACACTGCTCATCACCTGCCCAATACAATCCCAACAGTAAAACATGGTGGTGGTAGAATCATGCTATAGGGGTGTTTTTCAGCTGCAGGAGCAGGATGACTGGTTGCAATTGAAGGAAACATGAATGTGGCCAAGTACAGAGATATCCTGAATGAAAATCTCATCCAGAGTGCTCTGGACCTCAGACTTGGCCGAAGGTTCACCTACCAACAAGACAATGAACCTAAGCACACAGCTAAAATAACAAAGGAGTGGCTTCAGAACAACTCTGTGACCATTCTTGACTGGCCCTGCCAGAGCCCTGACATAAACCCAATTGAGCATCTCTGGAGAGACCTGAAAATGGCTGTCTACCAACGTTCACCATCCAACCTGATGGAACTGCAGAGGATCTGCAAGGAAGAATGGCAGAGGATCTCCAAATCCAGGTGTGAAAAACTTGTTGCATCATTCCCAAGAAGACTCATGGCTGTACTAGCTCAAAAGGGTGCTTCTACTCAATATTGAGCATAGTGTCTGAATACTTATGACCATGTGATATTTCAGTTTTTCTTTTTTAATAAATTTGCAAAAATTTCTACATTTGTGGGTTTTTTTCAGTCAAGATGGGGTGCAGAGTGTACTTTAATGAGAAAAAAAAATGAACTTTTTAGAATTTACCAAATGGCTGCAATGGAACAAAGAGTGAAAAATTTAAAGGGGTCTGAATACTTCCGCACTCACTGTATTTTTTTTAGTAATGTGAGGTTATCATCATTCCTGTCCAATTGAGACTCTGCTTTATGGATCTCTCTTTCTCTAAATTTTACAGGCTGATGAAAACAGAAGAAAATTTACAATGGGAGGTCATTGTTTCTGTCCTCAAACATTTCTGAAGACTTTACTTTGGTAATATCTCATTCAATTAAATAAATGTATTCATCTTCATAAGGATCAGGAAATTATTGTCAAAATATTTATTCTATAATTTTCATATTTGTATAGGTAACTTGCATAGACTTCAAAATAATACAGTGAATGATTTAATGTCATGAACTATGAATGTTTTTGTAGCATGCTCATCCCCATTGAGATATTGTCAACTGTTTAATGAAATGTTTAAATGTACTTAGAAAACACATGTAGTGAAAATGTGCAATTTACGTTTTAACAGTTTTTATTATTAATATGCTGTGATAATTTTGGACCATCTAAAAAAAGACAGTTTATGATGCGTTTGTTTGTACTGCTTTCCAAACAGCATGGTATACTTTAGTGACGTAGTACTTGTCCACAAGGAGCAGGTAAACACCACACAGTAAATTTAGTTCATCAGCAGCACAAGTCTCTCAAGAGAGCATCTGATGTGCTAATTGGAGTTACCAAGCCTTAACTAAAGTATTAAACAGATCAGTAATTAGTTTCAACTGCTACTGTTGAAACTGTACATACATTTTATAGGAAGAAAATGAGACTTAAATGTGGACTATTTCATACTGCTAGAATTCAAGACATAAAAATCCTGCTTATACAGAAGTAAAGATATAGAAATTGTGCTACTAATTTTCAAGAGTAATTTCCAGTATGGCAGCTCAAGTGACAGGCATGAGTTGCAGTACCAGACAAAACTGAAAGACAAGGGTGGTTTTTGTAATACACGACAATTGCTTATCTTGAGCTTGATTTATTTTAAAGGCAAATATATTCCAATCAGTCTTAAATTAAAACCACCTGCCTTAGGGCAGCAGCAGCGGCAGATGAGGGTATTTTCAGTCCAAGTGCGAACCGACAAAACGTTGGATCTCTTTTGGACCAATGTAATTTCATGGGGCTGTGTACACATTCGATTTTTTTCCTCAGTCTGTCCGAGCAAAAAATCGCCCAATGCCCACGTTTGATCCGATGTTCGTATCACACTCGGCCATGCAAGTCATTGAGTCCTTAGTAAACATTGGACTGCACTGGAATGACATCTGAGTGCAGTCCAATTTCCACGGACTGACAGAATTGAGAAGATATAGAATTTTTTTTCTCAATCTTCTCCTCATCTGAGAAAATCGGATCTCACTATGCTCACACTCTGATCAGAATTGATCAGAGTGTGATTAGCATAATCGGCCCAATTCTCTTGGATGAAGAATACACAGTCATCTGCTCCTGCCCAAAGGCTGTATCAGCAGTGGGCTTCCAAAACAGCTCAAGGAATGGTCTCCAGCAAATAGGGAGAAGTGTCTGCTGGGTTCCCTCCAGCTTTCTTTGTTTTGATTGACTGACCAGTCTCCTCTTATTTGTGTAGCACTGCAGCCCAAAAAGTTAAAAGCTCTAATAAATTCTCTACAAATTGGTATCTCAGGTGGTGCTAACAATAAAATCAAGTCACGTGATCACTCACCAAATTAAAAAAAAAATCCAAAACAAAAACAGACTGACTGAAAACTGCTAATGTAAGTGGAGATTTTCTGACAAATCTGAAATCAGAATTCTCTCATACAAAACCCTCAGGACATCCAATAAATAAATTCGACTAGCAAACGCCGAGATTTTTTTTCCCTATGGGCCTGAGGTCAAAGTGGGAAATAGCTGATATGTACTAGCACATAGGCTATCATTGATCCATAGGGTCCAATTATCAACATGATATATATAGATGTATAAAAAACCTTTATTAAGAAATTGGTTACAGAAACATACCAAGCACAAGAGTGCCCAATATTCAGTTAAATCTCAAAAAATCAAAAAATTAGTGCATCAATTGCGAAATCTAGACAATAAATATATAGAAGGCCGCCGACACATGCAGAGTATTCTAACCTATATTGACACCATAAATGAAAAGGCCAAATATCATTAACAGATGCACACTGAATGGTGTGTGAAAACCACTGGTCGCACTAGGCAGTTTATTGTGGTACTATATAATAATAATAAATACTAATAAAATAGTGCCAAAAAGTGCATAGACCAAACAGACGATGGGTGGAATTAAAGAAAATAAAAAACATCTGTTATGGGGCCCCCTCATGATAGGGAAGGAAAAGCATCATGTTTGTATGTAAAGATTAAGGTTAGAAGGACTGGTGTACCTGGTAAGCGGTCCTAGAACTGAAAATGGAGCACACCCCGACGCGCGTTTCGGACACGTGGTCCTCCGTCAGGGGATGGAGTTCCATAGAACCGGAAGAGTTAAAAAGGGGTGTTTGGCCAATCGGATGCGGAGGATAGGGGCGCGTGACTGAACATCCAAACACATAAAACCGGAAATGCCGGTGGAACTCCACCCCCTGACGAAGGACCACGTGTCCGAAACGCGCGTCGGGGTGTGCTCCATTTTCAGTTCTAGGACCGCTTACCAGGTACACCAGTCCTTCTAACCTTAATCTTTACATACAAACATGATGCTTTTCCTTCCCTATCATGAGGGGGCCCCATAACAGATGTTTTTTATTTTCTTTAATTCCACCCATCGTCTGTTTGGTCTATGCACTTTTTGGCACTATTTTTTAGTATTTATTATTATTATAAAGTACCACAATAGACTGCCTATTGCGACCAGTGGTTTTCACACACCATTCAGTGTGCATCTGTTAATGATATTTGGCCTTTTCATTTATGGTGTCAATATAGGTTAGAATACTCTGTATGTGTCGGCGGCCTTCTATATATTTATTGTCTAGATTTCGCAATTGATGCACTAATTTTTTGAGATTTAACTGAATATTGGGCACTCTAGTGCTTGGTATGTTTCTGTAACCAATTTCTTAATAAAGGTTTTTTATACATCTATATATATCATGTTGATAATTGGACCCTACGTTCGGTGATTCTCTTGGTTGCTGTGTGTTTAACCGAATGGTCTGCCATTTATATTTGTCCATATAGCACACAATCTTGATATGATGGGTATTTTATACTGACCAACTGGTCTTTGATGAAAACCCCTAAATACATGTGGCTATATCCCTGGTGTCTTTTGTGTATCATTGATCCATGTACAGTCCTTTACACATGTGGACAGCACAGGGATAAAAAATACAATCATGTGAACTTTTTCTAACGGAAACAATATTTCTTTCTATAGTTCTCTCAGAATTTTTTCTCATTTTACCATGGAGATTTTTTTCTGTTGTGAGATATTTGAAAGGTTTATGGAAGGAGGCCGACACATTCCCATGTTGCTATCTGAACACAAAACAGCCAATAAATGTTCCACTCACAATGTAACTATATGCATATCTTCACTTCATGTTTTAAATAGCTAAGTTCCAGGAGAATATTTAAGATCTCAATAGATCTTGCTCTGGTTAGTTCCCTGATGAAGGAAATAGTGTTTTTCTGAAATGTGTAAGACTCTTGGACTGGCCAGGCTTTCATAGCTCAAACTGTGTGAGGTCACATGCCAACTTTAGAGGAGCGAAATTGTGGTTACTGGGGACGCTACCAGCCTCAGCCTAGTGAGTGAACATACATCCTTCTATGGGAGCACATGGATTCTATCTGACTTACATGTAGAAACGTTTAATCAAGGTGCCTGGATTACAGTCAAATGTGCTGAATTGTGGCGTCTCGAATTATGATGTTACACGCATGCCGCTAGGTTCAGATAGAGGCGAGACAGTTGTAATGCAAAGGCACATTAATGAACTCAGCATTCTTTACAGCACAGTGAGATGGATGAGGGGGGAGGGTTTGCTGAGGGAGATGATCCCTGTGACACCATTTCTTACAGTCCTTATCTTTCTGCTTGAGAATACTCTGCACTGCTAGTTCAGGAACTCTACCTGACTTGTGCTTAGCTTTACTCCTGACTTGAATCCTTTTCACTTGCAGGGGTGCTTCTGTGAGATACAGAACACACACACCACCTTTTTCTTCAGCTCCAGCCAGACAGTAAGCAACTTCCCCACAATCCCCCTGGGCTCTGCTAAAACACTCCCCTTCTCTTGTGACTGTGTTAACCCCTCTAGTTGCTGGATGCTTCTGGAGCACAACGCTTCCTGTCTCCTGTGCTTGTGTTACTTCTAATAGTTGCTGAATGCTTTTAAAGCAACAGCACTACTTCTGCATGTCACACTCTGCAACAGCACTACTTCTGCATGTCTCAATGAGCTGGGATGAATCTCATCACTTGTCAGAACGTTTGGATGTATGATTGGAAGACTGTTTCTCTAGTGCTCATCTTACTCTGAATGGTGAGTTGTCCATCATTGTATAGGTATATTGCTCATTCAATGCAGGTACAATACATTACTCCACTTATGTGATTTTTTTTCATCTCTAATTCTTGCATAGCTGCTTGTTGGTTATGCGATATCCATATATACTTCTAAATTAGAGCATGTGAGTGTCCTGCTATTTTGGAAACATTTTATATGGTTTATGTCTATTAAAAAGAATCTGTCAGTAATATCAACCCTTCTAAGATGTCTATGAACACATGAAGCTGAATAAAATGATATCTTGATATCAGCGATCCGATATGTTATTCCAGAAAAAATCTACGTTTTTATTATACATATGTAAATTAACTGTTCAGAACTATGGGACGAACCCTGATCTGCATGAGAATTTGCCTCCAGAGATTATTTTTAATAAAAGTGGGAGTTACCAGTGTGAGTCACGTAACCAACACACAACAGTAGAACTGAACTTTGTTTCCTTACAAACATATTTTCCGCAGCTCTCACAGCTCTGCTGTATTGCACAGCTGTCTGCCTGTGAGATGGAAGCTGAGAGGAACCTGCACAGATGTGTCAGGTATAATCACACACAGCTCTGCAGTGAGATCAGGAGCGCAGAGAATGGCCATCACACATCACACTGGTAACTCCCCCTTTTTTTTAAAATAATCTCTGGAGGCAGATTCTTATGCAGATCAGTGACCGGCCCATAATACAGAACAGCTCATTTACATATAAGAAAATGTGGATTTCTCAGATTTCTGGAATAAAATATTGGATCGCAGATATCAAGATATCATTTTATTCAGCTTCCTACGACCTACATGCCCATACAGACGACTCTGGAGGGGTGACCCTACTGACAGATTCCCTTTAATTATTAATTTAGTGCCCTGTCACCTCTCTACTTTTCTGTATTACGCAAATTATTTATTTATTTTTTATTTGGTTATATAGCGCCATCATATTCCTCAGTGCTTTAAAGACACAATATAGTTTATTTTGCAATTAATGCATGATATAGATGCAACACGTTGGTTATTGTATATTTATTGAAAGAATAAATATAAAATAATGTATAATGGAAAATAAAGCATTTGGATGCACTGAAAGGATAAGGCAGCAATGTCTGTATACTAAAATGCTCAGCAGCTTTGATTAATGCGACCAGGAGATATAAAACATTGGAGGCAGACAGTTTTCCAGCATGTTTACAGCTCAGTTCGTGATGTCATGGAATAATTTGTAACTAATCACCCATACTCAGTAAGAAATCTATCTTCGGGGACTGAACTATTTACAAGAAATTGAATAAATTGTGCATTATATAAAAACTTGTACAACAAATACGTGAGACAAGAAAATAGAAAACATTGTGAAAATAAATGAAGAAAAATGCTGTTTAGACATCAATAGCAACTATAACAATCAAGAAAAGCAAAAAAATAACATCTGGTCATACAGGACAAACCTCAGAGCTTACTTTGGGGACCTGAATAATGAAGCACTGCGTTATTATTAAAGACATCCTGATTAGTGCATGGTGGTGTAATATCACTGCTTGCTACTTTTGAAGAAATTTGCAGATTTTCTTAGATTGGAAGAAATCTGAGTCCTCCTATTAAACCAAGATCAGAGTGGTTCTCTGTGCTTCTTATTTTAGTGCAGCTAACTCTATTAATATCAACATCGTCATCAGTGAGCCACCACCTCTCAACTCAGTGGTGGTTGAACAATGGACTGATCATGGGATGGGCAATCCCTGGTGAGATCCATATCTATGAAACTTTTATGATATGCAACATGGATATGCCATAAATGTGTATCCACTTTTAAATGCAGTTACATTACAAAAATATATAAAACTTTCACCTATCACTTTGGCAAGTTCTCTATGTTGGTTCCACTGAACACAGGACTCATTTTATAAATATTGATAACCACATGACTTACATGGCGATTGACCAGTTTCCCTGCTGAGATTATGACTTCTGTTTTCTGTGCCTTCTAATTAGGAAAACAACAAACTACTTCAATAAGCACATTAGAAATGTATAGGTTTTCTGCATATCACAGACTAATGTGGTTTAAACAAGGTCATATAGCATGTTTTCCATTAAATAGCAGGGTTTTTTTGTAGTACAGTTGTCATTGCTCTATTCCATACTCCAACAAAGTCCCCATGGCTTCTATACTAAGAGGAAACCACCTTACTACTATTTGCACTTAGAAATAGGTGGGTCCATTGTGCTAGACAATATAATGACTGGTTTATAATGACTGGTTATTGAAAATGCGCAAAATCACAAAGGGTGCTTTTACATTGCGTTCTGTGTCCCCGTAGCGGCATACGACCGAAATCCCCCGTAAAACGGGGTCCGGGCTTATGCGCCGATGGGGCCATAGACTTTAATGGTGACGGCAGAGTGAATGTGTGTTTTGACGTGCACCATTTTAGGGAGTGTACGCTTACAAGAGGAGGACACCCAGACGCAGTTTATTACGTCTGAGTGTCCTCCACTACGTCTGTCAGTGTATGTCCCAATGGGGACACAGAATGCAATGTGAAAGCACCGTAATCCAAAAACACATTGACAAGTGGAGAGAAGCAGGCCAGAATAAAATAACGACTGGCAATAAGATGATAAACTTTTTCATATAACGATGTAAGAACAAGAATCATCAATGAATGAGTGCACTCTTTATAAATTTATGTTGTTTTGTCCTTTACAGGAAAATGTGGAATGTTTATAAACTGTAGAACCATAAGTTTGTTATGTATATCTGCAAAACATCTGTAGATCCAGCTAAATTGGGTGACATCTGGTGACCATCAGATCATATACATATTGTAGAGTATTATGTGACAGACATACACATATTATCCACCAACGTTATTAAGATTTGATGTTAATGATCTGCAGATATAAACATATATGTATACAATATATATGTACAGTGCTCAGCATGAGTACACGCCTTTTGAAAAGTAAGGTTTTAATCAATAGCACTCTGAATACAAAAACAATTTCCAAAATTTTGATAAGATTCAATTTCATAGAACATTTTACCCCATAATATGAAAGTAAGGTTTATAATATAACTTTCATTACGGAATCTTCAGTTTTGCTCAAATTAGTTGATGAAAAAATTAATACACCTAGCCATAGGTCATCAATATAAAATCGATGGGTCCAATACCCAGCACCCCACGGATAAACTGTTATTAGCTCCACTGGTGGCCAGATGTAGCCATTGGACCTAAACAACACATTTCAGTACAATGTGTAGTGGCCACTTCTAGGAACAGTTCAGCTCCTATTCAAGAGGATAGGAGCTGTTTTTCAGTTCTCGGCAGTGGCCACTACACATTGGACGGAACTGTGCTGTACAGACGCATCCCATACTTACATACGGCCTCTAAATTGACTAATAAAAGCTTATTTGTGGGGATGCCGGTTGTTGGACCCCACCAATCTGATATAAGTGCTATCTAAGGATATGTCATCAATATTATATACCTGGACAACCCCTTTAATCTGCAATGTGTGCAACAGGTTTAAATAGGATAAATAGGTTATGGTCTATTCACTGTAAATTCACAGTTCACCATAAGTGTCAAATGTGTTTTTTTTTCCAACTCATGGAACATGGTACAATCAGACCCCATACTGAAAACATTTAATGGCTGCAGTGGCTAAGAAAGGCCACTACACTGTGCTGTGGTATCCTGGCACCATACAGTTTATTTCGGGCCTCCAGAGGACCTGCACACAGCTGATCAGTGGAGGTGTCAGATGTTAGACTCCCACCGATCTGATATTCATGACCTATCCTAGATATTGGTCCTCAATGCAAAGGGCAACCCCTTCAAAATGATTTTCTATAACAATCTTTCTTATACCCATAGGCTTGTGCAAAGTACAAGTAATAAAATCTGCGTTCCTCACATATGGAGGGTGAGTTATGGTAATTTTATCATTTCTAGAAAGTACAAGCTCATTAGAAAGTTTAAAACAAAAAACAGCTTTAAGGCCATGCTCAGACTTGGTGGATTTTTTTTCAGATTTTCAGTGCTGATTATGCACCTGAAAACCACAATCAAGTAGATTATGCAAACAAATGTGAATGAGGTTTTAAAAAACAGGTGGCAAAAAAGATGGATTTTAGCACATGGTGTTGATTATTAATTTAACAGCATTCCTTATATATTACAGATTTGTACTTGAGTTTTGACCTTGATTTTACACTTTGTACTGCAAAATGTACAGCTAATTCAAAACCTATGTAATCATTACAATATGATCTTCGTTATCTAAATTCATAACTGAGTACTCACATCTAACTTTCTCGTTCTATACAGGTCTCAAAGGCAGCATCAGACCTGAAGGCTTTCTGTGATGCTCATGTGTGTGAGGAACCACTGATTACACTGATGCCCTCATCTGAAAACTTATTCAGAGAGAAAAAAATTCTTCTGTGCCCTTCTCTGATCTATTTAGTTTATGAAGGAAAACCCCTACTACACCCTCTCTGACAATACCAGCCAGAAAACCCTTACTCATCTTCCAATGTCAAAGTCCTCCACCGACATCTCCTCACCATTTCAGTGGTTTTAATGTTGACCATCTTCTTCCTCAGAATGAAGTATTACTGCATCCCAATAGGGACTTGAGAAACTTTTTCTTTTTATTTGTTGGAAGATTTGTGTTTGCACAAGCAATATAAATATATCTGAAAATTATACCAACAGTAATTAATAAATATTAGACACATGGTTATATTGGTTTGTCACCTCAATATGTGTATTGTGAAAAGGCAGAAAAAATAGAATTAGCTGATACATAATAGCAGTAGATGAATGGTACAGTACAATATCAGACTTCAGCAATTGCGCCTCTTCCGCCACTATTAACACAGTTGTTTTGGCATGCAGTATGTATATGAATGAATAAATTGACATCCGAATGTTCTGTACAGCCCAGTATTAAAGGAACATGGTCTGAAAAAAAGGGCAAAATGGACTCCGCTAAGGTAGCAAGTTTTTACTGAGCATATGTTGGAATAAATCGCTCGATAGTTAAAACACCACTGTAACATTTATTTTATTTCAGCGCTGGAGTGGTGCTACTAACTTAAGTTCCCTGATCCTAGTATTATATTTATCAGCTTATGGCTTCAGTTCTTTCCCTTCCAGTGCCACCATCTTATGACCGCAACTTCTGACTGATCAAGAAGTCAGAGGTAACGGTCACAAGGTCTCAATATAAGTCTATGAGATCGTTGTTCTGACCTCACAGACTTACATTGAGTTGTTACTTCCGGATCGCCCAGCAAACACTGAAGCAACCCGGCAGGTCACAACTAGCCGAAGATTGACTGGAGCGGTGCCGGGAACAGCTAAAGACAATGACTGGTAAGTATAATAATGTAAAGGACACATTGATATTCATGCGATGGCAACTCCATTTTGTCTGCTTGCTTCAAAATTATGTTATTATACTCTTTGCATAACATACATTCTTTCCCTCTTTCCTCTTGATTCACATGCAACTTTCCCACACTAACCTCTTCTCTCAAGAACATTCTATGAGACACCCTGCTCCTGTTATCTAGCTAGTCTGAGCCGGGACGTGTAACCTTGTAACTTTCCATCATGCACCGAACTAACGATAATATGACCATATGTGTATTTCCGTAATAATTGTACTAACATTGGTTCAAGCTTGTAGTATGGCTGTAGGTGATTGGCCATTGATAAACTCAAAACAATATAAAATGCTAAGTAGAAATAAACGGGGTTAGAGATTCTTGAATCCCCCCATACAGAGCTTTGCCTCCGTCTGGTTTTCTGTTGGATTGTGCAATCAACCTTGTAACATAATAATTTGACACTCACTTGGTCAACCGTGAAGGGTCATTACTGCCCTCCCTCAACAGCTTGGTGCCGTGACTCGGATCCCTAACCAGGGACACCCCACCACCCCTGGATGTCCACAAAGAGAGACTTGCTTTCGACTTCCCCCACTGGAATTAGGACTGATCATCCCCCACAAAAGCCACGGTAAGTGTACGAGTTCTTTACTAGTGAAACTGACCTTTTGGCATGGTTTCCACGTGGTGCTTGGTTGTTTGCAGTATCTCCGGATGTCCTGGTTGGATATAGTCAGAGGTGAGACTATAGGGGTGTAGTCCCATTAGGGGTCTGATATTGATAACTTTTAAAACAATACCACCTCTGATTGACAAGTGAATATTGTATGAATCTTCCTTAACTTCTGACAAAGATCCTTAGGAGACTGAACATTGTTAGGTTCAGTCGCGGCAGTGATCGAAGATTGGGTAGGACACGCACGCAGATATAACTATATCTAGTGTCTGGAGATCTGCGGACGAGAGCTCTCCTCCTTTCATCTGAGCCGTATGTGACTCCCCCGACGGGAGGGGTGAAGTCAGTGGAACAGCAGCTGAGACCGGATGGACTCGTACTGTGCTCAAATCAAGGATCTTTTGTCAGTTGAAAGGCAGCAGTGCAGTGATTAATCAATGTTTCCGTGGAGCAGAAAGAGACTGTCTCCTCCGTAGGAGGGAGAGGATGTGATGACTGTCATGGTCAGTCGAGAGGGGAAAAGATCATTTAAGAATGCACCAAAAGTGTTTAAGGGAGACTTCAGCCTACATTGTGGGATGAAGGCATCCGGCAGAAAAGGGGTAGATTAGTTGACTGTGGATTGTTGGAAGACGCTGAAAAGTTTAAGAAAGTTGCACATGAGATTTGTGGTGAGGGGTATGTTGAAATAGAGGAGGAGACGAAGCCTAGTTGCTTTAATTATTTTTATGTCAAGAAGGGAGAATTGTCTAGCGCTGTAACAAAGATTGGCTGTTTTGTGCTACAAAATGAAGCTGATGTGGAAAAAAAGGCTGCGCTGAGTTTATCGAAAGAAGGGAAAAGTATGTGCAGAAACTTAAACAGTTAACTAAAATATGCGAGCTACCAGATAAGGGCTGGTTAATTATGAAGAAGAAAAAGGGCAAGCTAAAAGATAAAGGATTGTTACAAACAGCTTTGGCTTGGTATAGAACAGCAGAGAATTTGTCAAAGAAGGGTGGGTGGAGGAAGAAAATACAGACAATAAGGGAAAGATGCCATGTTATGTGTATTACAAAGATACTGCTCTCCAGCCACCGCCCGATAATGACGGACGGGCGGACGGACTGTGTACAGTTTTGGGCACCACATTTTAAAAAAGACATAGACAAACTGGAGCAAGTTCAGAGAAGAGCGACCAGAATGGTGACTGGTCTGCAAACCATGTCCTATGAGGAACGGTTGCAGGATTTGGGAATGTTTAGCTTGCAAAAAAGAAGACTGAGAGGAGACTTAATAGCTGTCTACAAATATGTCAAGGGCTGTCACATTGTAGAAGGATCATCTTTATTCTCATTTGCACAAGGAAAGACTAGAAGCAATGGGATGAAACTAAATGAGAGGAGACACAGATTAGATATTAGAAAAAACTTTTTGACAGTTAGGGTGATTAATGAGTGGAACAGGCTGCCACGAGAGGTGGTGAGTTCCCCTTCAATGGACGTCTTCAAACAGAGGCTGGACAGACATCTGTCTGAGATGATCTAGTGAATCCTGCTTTGAGCAGGGGGTTGGACCAGATGACCCAGGAGGTCCCTTCCAACTCTACCATTCTATGATTCTATGATTCTATGATTGACCTGTACAAATTGCAATCAGCAGATTATTGTGTTGCATGTCACGCACCCCGTCCAAGAGGCCCACCCCTCATTACTACCCAAGCCACTACTAGTGCCCCATTCTCATCCTGCAGCGGTCATGTTACTACACCCATTGCATCACCTCCGGCCTCTGACCAGATGTCAGTGGGTGTGCTCCTTCCCAGTGGAACGCACCCTTCCTGTAGTGTGCTGCCTTCTGGTGGCGGCCATCTTGGCACACCCGGAATACAGGCTGCAATACACACTACACCCGGAATGTGTATGAGGAAGATCATCATGATCAGTGTGTGACAGAGCATTAGACGCCAATACGTATGAGAGTGGGGTTGACATCTGTCAAGCCCTTAAAATATGGGCTCAGGATAAGTTGGCTGATCAATCCAGAAATAGGACGCCCGGCCCATGAGACTCACGAGCAAATGTTCATCAGGGCCAGTATTAGCCTCCTCAAGCATCTAGCAAAACTGAATTGTCGAGTCTCAGCCTCGAAACTTCAGGTTTGCCTCGGTCAAGTGGTTTTCTTAGGCCACTGCCTTACTCAGTGTGCCAGACATCTCACAGAAGAAAGAAAAATGGCCATCTACCTGCTACCATTCCCAAAAGATCCCATAGAGCTGCAACGGTTCCTTGGACTATGTACATATTGCAGACAATGGATCCCAGACGCCTCACGTCTGATGCAACCCCTATATGATGCACTAACAGAAGACACTCTGGCTGATGTAAACAACAAGGACCACCAAGAACAGCTGCAACAAGCCTTTGAGCAACTAAAATCAAGGATAATGACAGCCCCTGCCCTTGGAAATCCGGATTATGCTCAACCTTTCCATTTGTATGTCTCTGAGACGGGAGGACATGCAGCCGGGGTACTCACGCAGAGACACTGTACAAAACAGCGCCCAGTTGGTTATTACTCAGCGCATCTGGACCCGGTAGCCAAGGCCTCCCCCAGCTGTCTACGAGCGGTTCACGCCACACAACAGTTACTTGAGAAGATGGCGGACTTCATCCTTGGACATGAGACTCACATTTATGCTCCGCTCTATATTGCGGCTGTTTTGGCTTTACAGCAACCTAAACATCTGTCCACACAGAGACACCTGCGGCTGCCGTGTTCGTTGATTTTGTCAGAAAATGTGAAATTACACCTGTGCACCACCATCAACCCGGCCACCCTGCTACCAGCACCTGAAGGAGAGGGGAAAGAGGCTCCACCGCATGACTGTCTGGAACAAATTACTGCGGAGTCGACTCCACTTGTTTTAGTGGGGGAAGTACCCTTGGATGATCCAGAACTTACGTTATATATGGATGGATCCAGATATGTTGACACCTCTGGCAGGTTTCATACTGGATATGCTGTCACAACTGAAGATACATTGGTAGAGGCTGCAACCTTACTACCGCCAAGAAGCTGGTCTCTGAAGTTGTTTGCCGGTATGGAGTCCCAGAAGTTATCGAAAGTGATCAGGGACCAGTCTTTTCCTCATGTGTATATCAAGAAATACTTACCATGATCGGATAAACAGTGGCGTTACATACTCCTTACCATCCACAGTCAAGTGGCAAGGTGGAGAGATTGAATGGCACACTGAAAAGGCAATTGACCAAAATGATGCAGGAGACTACGGCCCAGTGGCCTGAGCTCCTTCCCATTGCACTATATCACATACGCACCACCCCCATAGGGAAACACAAACTGTCACCCTATGAGATACTATTTGGGTCGCAACCAGCTATAGCTCGATTTACCCCACAACAATTATCAGAAGAAACGGATTATTTTGTACAGTATATGATTCAGCTTGCCAAAGCACTAACTAACACCCATGCGTTAGTATCATCTTCTATTCCAGATCCAGCTGATGTAGAAGGTTGTCATACCCTCAAGCCTGGAGATTATGTGTATGTGAAGAGGCATGTTCGGAAACACGTACTAGAACCATTGTATGACAGACCATACCAAGTGCTCCTGACGACCCCAACAGCAGTAAAACATGAATTTTCTGAATACAAGCCTAGTGATCCAACATGTGGCAATCCGGATGTTGGATATTGTAGCCCCCTTGGACAAATGTCTTCATGGTGTATGTTATCAAATAACACCGTTTTTATCGATTTGGTACATAAATTAGTATTAGAGCACTCTCCTTTATGGGATCTGCCATCAGCCACATATTGGGTCTGTGGGAATAATGCGTATAAATGGCTCCCAGTCGGAGTAGGGGGGACTTGTACGTTGGCTCGGCTAACTCCAGCCACTTATCTTATTCCCCATAGTAAAGTAGATTTGAGAGCCATCCCTCTTCATACCATCTATAAACGTGCTAAGGACAACATCCCACGCCCATCAGGAAGACCTCATTTAGTACAAATGAGTATACCCAATAAGATAGCCAGTACTGTCTTTCTCTACCATATGGTAACACAAATGTGGGACAAATTAGTGGAAGTCACTGACTACTTAGATGACCAGATTTGGAGTGTATTGGAAGTAATTAATACTACTGTTGCAGTGCAGAATCAGCTTATTATAGTAGCTAATCAACATACTTTAGTGCTGGACTATTTGACAGCAGCTCAAGGAGGGATGTGTCAGGTTACAGGCCCAGCCTGTTGTCACTATATTGACCCCGACTCTACCATACTGTTAAAGGCTAAAATGGAAGACATTAGGAAACTCAGGGAAGAATATAACAAACATAATGAATTGACCAAAGACAGTTGGTGGTCTGATACGTTTTCCTTTTTAAATCCTGCTAATTGGTTTAAAGGGATTGGTGGATGGTTTGCTGGAATATTACAAGGAGTGTTGCATATTGCTGCTTGCATCTTGTTAATAAACGTTTTACTAAAACTAGTCTTTTATTGTATCCCAATTTGCATGAGGAAAACCTGCCAGTCATCAGAGAGCAAGGAGAACGCTGTCAACCAACATCCAGTGCTACTATACACAGACCTCCCAGATGTAACCAGCATTGAGGACAAGGATGACAAGGGAATGATGACCTTTACCCGCTTGCCCCGACCAACATCACGTCTGAATATCAGAGCTTTATGATTATATCAACGGACAAGGGGGGGGGGGTGGACATGCCGCAACAGCCTCAATTGGTAACAAATTGGGTGAAGACCAAGGTCCCTCAGGCTCAAACCATGACCCTGGGAAAGCATCTCTATTGTTGATAATAACATAATTTTTAGGGGGGAAATGTAAAGGACATATTGATATTCATGCTAGAGCAACTCCATTTTGTCTGCTTGCTTCAAAATCATGTTATTATACTCTTTGCATAACATACATTCTTTCCTTCTTTCCTCTTGAGTCACATGCAAATTTCCCACACTAACCTTTTCTCTCAAGAACATCCTATGAGACTCCCTGCTCCTATTATCTAGCTAGTCTGAGCCGGGACGTGTAACCTTGTAACTTTCCATCATGCACCGAACGAACGATAATATGACCATATGTGAATTTCCGTAATAATTGTAATAACATTGGTTCAAGCTTGCACACTGCTCAAAAAAATAAAGGGAACACTTAAACAACATAATATAACTACAAGTAAATCAAACTTCTGTGAAATCAAACTGTCCACTTAGGAAGCAACACTGATTGACAATCAATTTCACATGCTGTTGTGCAAATGGAATAGACAATAGATGCAAATTTTTGGCAATTATCAAGACACCCTCAATAAAAGAGTAGTTCTGCAGGTGGGGACCACAGACCACATCTCAGTACCAATGCTTTCTGGCTGATGTTTTGGTCACTTTTGAATGTTGGTTGCGATTTCACACTCGTGGTAGCATGAGACGGACTCTACAACCCACGTAAGTTGCTCAGATAGCGCAGCTCATCCAGGATGGCACATCAATGCGAACTGTGGCAAGAAGGTTTGCTGTGTCTGTCAGCGTAGTGTCCAGAGGCTGGAGGCACTACCAGGAGACAGGCCAGTACACCAGGAGATGTGGAGGGGCCGTAGGAGGGCAACAACCCAGCAGCAGGATCGCTACCTCCGCCTTTGTGCAAGGAGGAACAGGAGGAGCACTGCCAGAGCCCTGCAAAATGACCTCCAGCAGGCCACAAATGTGTATGTGTCTGCACAAACAGTTATAAACCGACCCCATGAGGGTGGTATGAGGGCCCAACATCCACAGATAAGGGTTGTGCTCACAGCCCAACACCGTGCAGGACACTTGACATTTGCCACAGAACACCAGGATTGGCAAAGTCGCCACTGGTGCCCTGTGATCTTCACAGATGAAAGCAGGTTCACACTGAGCACATGTGACAGACGTGACAGAGTCGGGAGACGCCGTGGAGAGCGATCTGCTGCCTGCAACATCCTTCAGCATGACTGGTTTGGCAGTGGGTCAGTAATGGTGTGGGGCGGCCACACAGCCCTCCATGTGCTTGCCAGAGGTAGCCTGACTGCCATTAGGTACCGAGGTGAGATACTCAGACCCCTTGTGAGACCATATGCTGGTGCGGTTGGTCCTGGGTTCCTCCTCATGCAGGACAATGCCAGACCTCATGTGGCTGGAGTGTGTCAGCCGTTCCTGAAAGATGAAGGCATTGAAGCTATGGACTGGCCTGCCCGTTCTCCAGACCTGAATCCGATTGAGCACATCTGGGACATCATGTGTCGCTCCATCCACCAACGTCACGTTGCACCACAGACTGTCCAAGAGTTGGCGGATGCTTTAGTCCAGGTCTGGGAGGAGATCCCACAGGAGACCATCCGTAACCTCATCAGGAGCATGTCCAGGCGTTGTAGGGAGGTCATACAGGCACGTGGAGGCCAGACACAATAGTGAGCCTCATTTTGACTTGTTTTAAGGACATTACATCAAAGTTGGATCAGCCTGTAGTGTGTTTTTCCACTTTAATTTTGTGGGTGACTCCAAATCCAGGCCTCCATTGGTTAATAAATTTGATTTCCATTAATGATTTTTGTGTGATTATGTTGTCAGTACATTCAACTTTGTACAGAACAAAGTATTCAATGAGAATATTTCATTCATTCAGATCTAGGATGTGTTATTTGAGTGTTCCCTTTATTTTTTTGAGCAGTGTAGTATGGCTGTAGGTGATTGGCCATTGATAAACTCAAAACAATATAAAATGCTAAGTAGAAATAAACGGGGTTAGAGATTCTTGAATCCCCCCATACAGAGCTTTGCCTCCGTCTGGTTTTCTGTTGGATTGTGCAATCAACCTTGTAACATAATCATTTGACACACACTTGGTCAACATTGAAGGGTCATTACTGCCCTCCCTCAACAATACTAGGTGCAGGGAACTTTGATTAGTAGCACCACTCCAGCACTGCAATAAAAAATCCCTCTGAAGTAGTGCTTCAAATGCTTCTATGGTTGTGATGAGAAAGGCACAACACTATTGACGGCTGTGGGTATTGTGATGTTGTTACTACATCTGTGATTGGTTGGCTGTTATCCTTGTTTCAGTTTCTGCCTAGTAACGATGAAGTAATGGGGAGGAGGGGACAAGGCGGAAGGAGGGTAGCGCGCGGGTAACGGGGAGAGAAGGGAACGGAAGCAGGAGAATAAAAGTATGGCTGTTTAAACCTACCATTCAGCATCTCTGTGTGGCCTTCTGGAGTTCCTTTCGTCTGCATAACAACACCACAACTGGCGACGAGGAAGCGTTCATCATCAACTAAAGGTATTTCAGCTCTACAACAATGGCCTGTTTACCTGCCTTCCCTGCTTTTGATGTACATCAGTCCCCAGCTAACCTAGCAGCATGTTGGGAGAAATGGCCACAGGTATGGAGGCGGTTTTACCTTGGTGACTCGGCTGGGAAAATCAATGGCAATGGTTTAATAGAAAGTATTTAAGAAAATACCGAATGCATGAAGCGACAACCCGTGGATTAACAATGTCGAGTCACATGCAAAGGTTGCAAGTGATCACACCAGGATTCATCAGATTGCCATTTGACAATGGTTTATGGTCATAAGTCATGTATGCATGCTTGTATATGTGTACAGATGTACATATATGTATCTATATGTGCGGATATTTTTTTGGAGCATATTTATTTTATAATTTCCAGGGTCCCTAATTACTAAAAAGGCTGATCCCCAGCAGCTTTTTCCCACCCCTGCAAACAACTGAAAGGTTTCTCCCTATACACTCACAAAGACCTGTCACTCAAGAGGAGCGGTCGGGGAGAAGCCTCCAGAGACCAACCTTTTTATTCAGTCACCCATGCAGTTTAGTCACGCATGCGGTTGGTCCCCAATGGCTTTTAAAGTATGTTTTTCTCTGAAGCATACACTGCTGAAATCATACAGCCAGTGTCTGATACATGCTGCCCATGGTTCAGGCAACATGTGTCAGCTGTCAGGTTCCATTTAACTGGTACAATGCTAACCAATATTATTTTAGGCAAAGTTCTCACTGCATCTTTGGCTGCTGTCAGGCATATATATGAATGAGGCATATGTCTCAGTGGCCTCAGATTGAATGAATACAGTGGTACTCATTGCAAAAAAAGCATACCACATGGTGGCCCTCTGTTAAAAAAAAAATCACTGCAGTCAGGCTGGAATTTGAGTCTGATATATTCTCCTATAACGTTAAATAATTTATATGCAGCCACATATCAGCCACACAGAGTAGTAGTTATATTTTTTATTTTATTGCATTTTCTACTGTTAAGGAAACTGTTTAAAGGCTCCAGTTGCACCATCCCCACAATAGTGCCTGGTACAGTGTTACCATAAAACGAGCTTGTGGGCCTTCAGCACCAGTCACAGAGCCCCCAGAACAAGGACAACCACAAGGCCACATCACCTGGGCCAGCACAGAGCCCATGTGCAAAGCCAATATAATGGTGTAGCCACAGGGCCACAATTAGTAACAGACACACTGCCCTCTGCAGTACCGGCTACACGTCCTTTCTTCCTGCCTGAAGAAGGATACCAGAGATAAACGGCACTGAGTCATCATTGTGACATCATTTGCCCCATTACCTACAGTACAGACCAAAAGTTTGGACACACCTTCTCATTTAAAGATTTTTCTGTATTTTCATGACTTTGAAAATTGTACATTCACACTGAAGGCATCAAAACTATGAATTAACACACGTGGAATAATATACTTAACAAAAAAGTGTGAAACAACTGAAAATATGTCTTATATTCTAGGTTCTTCAAAGTAGTCACCTTTTGCTTTGATGACTGCTTTGCACACTCTTGGCATTCTCTTGATGAGCTTCAAAAGGTAGTCACCGGAAATGGTCTTCCAACAATCTTGAAGAAGTTCCCAGAGATGCTTAGCACTTGTTGGCCCTTTTGCCTTCACTCTGCGGTCCAGCTCACCCCAAACCATCTCGATTGGGTTCAGGTCTGGTGACTTTGGAGGCCAGGTCATCTGGCGTAGCACCCCATCGCTCTCCTTCTTGATCAAATAGCTCTTACACAGCCTGGAGGTGTGTTTTGGGTCATTGTCCTGTTGAAAAATAAATGATGGTCCAACTAAATGCAAACCGGATGGAATAGCATTCCGCTGCAAGATGCTGTGGTAACCATGCTGGTTCAGTATGCCTTCAATTTTGAATAAATCCCCAACAGTGTCACCAGCAAAGCACCCCCACGCCATCACACCTCCTCCTCCATGCTTCACGGTGGGAACCAGGCATGTAGAGTCCATCCGTTCACCTTTTCTGCGTCGCACAAAGACACAGTGGTTGGAACCAAAGATCTCAAATTTGGACTTATCAGACCAAAGCACAGATTTCCACTGGTCTAATGTCCATTCCTTGTGCTCTTTAGCCCAAACAAGTCTCTTCTGCTTGTTGCCTGTCCTTAGCAGTGGTTTCCTAGCAGCTATTTTACCATGAAGGCCTGCTGCACAAAGTCTCCTCTTAACAGTTGTTGTAGAGATGTGTCTGCTGCTAGAACTCTGTGTGGCATTGACCTGGTCTCTAATCCGAGCTGCTGTTAACCTGCGATTTCTGAGGCTGGTGACTCGGATAAACTTATCCTCAGAAGCACAGGTGACTCTTGGTCTTCCTTTCCTGGGGCAGTCCTCATGTGAGCCAGTTTCTTTGTAGTGCTTGATGGTTTTTGCAACTGCATTTGGGGACACTTTCAAAGTTTGCCCAATTTTTCGGACTGACTGACCTTCATTTCCTAAAGTAATGATGGCCACTCGTTTTTCTTTACTTAGAATTTGTATTATGGCAAGAAAAAAGCAGCTAACAGTCTATTCAGTAGGACTATCAGCTGTGTATACAACAGACTTCTGCACAACACAACTGATGGTCCCAACCCCATTTATAAGGCAAGAAATCCCACTTATTAAACCTGACAGGGCACACCTGTGAAGTGAATTCCATTTCCGGTGACTACCTCTTGAAGCTCATCAAGAGAATGCCAAGAGTGTGCAAAGCAGTCATCAAAGCAAAAGGTGGCTACTTTGAAGAACCTAGAATATAAGACATATTTTCAGTTGTTTCACTCTTTTTTGTTAAGTATATAATTCCACATGTGTTAATTCATAGTTTTGATGCCTTCAGTGTGAATATACAATTTTCAAAGTCATAAAAATACAGAAAAATCTTTAAATGAGAAGGTGTGTCCAAACTTTTGGTCTGTACTGTATGTCACAGTTCAGTTGTAGTAATATAGCATGATGGAGGTTGTAGTGTGGGTCATTAATCAGTAGGAGGTTTTCGATGTCACTTTTCAGGTCGGTGCTGACATATTGCGGATTTTCAGATCTCACCCTCCCGTCATCTTCCTCAGCAACAGGAAAAGAGCAGCTGGTAATGCGTTCACGAGAAGAGTGGAGCTCTGCCCCAGAGAGTGAGTGCGCACCCATGTGTACTGAATGTTACAGCGCACGTGATCTGTAAGATATGCCCTCTGCACTACCTGACCATTTATCGGGCGCCTAAGAGGTTCCATGGACGAAGAGAGCTGTCGTGATTCTGTGAGGAGAAGCAGCCAGAGTGCACAGTGCATACAGATGTGAGGTAGTACTGATAGTAATAGTATATAGTAATGATAGTGGTAGTAGTTATAATAATAGCAATATGTGGCCATACTGCAACCCATAGCTGCCAACTGTCCCAGATTCCTGATTAATTTATGCTCAGTGCATTTGTAGCACCCTGAGGATTCGGCTGCTACAGGGGTATTGCACCTCAACCCAGAGGTGTGGTATTCCACTCCCGGGTAAGGATGGAGTGTGGAGCTGAGCCCAGAAAGCTGCATGCACTACACACATCCCATTTCCGAGGAACAGACCAACGGTACTCCCACTTAGAAATGTGCAGGTACGACCGAGTCTGTTCCTGGCTGGAGTGGGAGGGGGGTGGTACATCCCAGTAGTGTAGGGGCAGATAGGGGGAGCAGCCTGGGTAAAGATAGGAGCTCATTGGGTGCTGGTCACCTGAGCTCACACATAGAGGGAGTATTTAAGGTGGGCACCATCTAAGATCAGGGTCAGTCAGTCAGTCTGTGAGGAGTCAGTCAGCCTCTTGCAGAGAAGCCAGAGGAAGAGGAGCAGAGCAGCCCCAGGCCCAGAGAGAGTGAGAGAGGAGAGTCAGAAGGACCCAGAGAAAACAGGCAGGAACTCTGAGAACCCATATACAAACCTAGGGTGAAGAGTTGGCAAAAGGGTACCGGATCCCAAACTGGTGGGGGCTCAAGCACACCTCAGCCAGAGACCGGAGGCCGTGGGCAGGATCTGCCACGGCCACCCACCACATCCACCCTGAAGGCAAACCACGTGTAGGGTCAGGGAACCCAAGGCCAAGGGTTTCCCAACAGAAGGCCCGAGGGAGCTGGACCTAGGTGGATCCCTGGTGGGGACGGCCAGAAGACAGGACAGGAAGGAGGGCTCAGGGTCACGCTCCGGACTTGCTTGGGGGTTGGCTGAATCCAGGACCTGGTGGACGCAGCACGGCTCGGGTGGTCACTTGAAGCTGGAGTGACCGGAACATCAGCAGTAAGTAAATATCCTAAACTGCACAACCCGACTCTGTCTTTAATTACCATCTGTGCTGCACCACCACAACCCCCATCCTCTGCACCTGACCCCCTGAGGCTATACCCCACCCGTTGGGGGTTATACTATCAAAAGCTGCACCAACACCATCAGCCTCAGCGGACCCTGCTGCAGCGGCGGCCGTAGTGACCGCAATACAACGGGTGGCGTAGTCGACATAAAGAACTTTATAACATCTGTAGGACTGCCACATACTCTGAGCTTGACACCCTGGGCACGGACCGGGTCACAGCCACTCGGAAGACTACAACCCCCATCTGATCCGGCTCCGGGTATTCCCCTAAAGAATATGGCCCAGGGGGCGCGTCAACTTTGGCGTAGTCGGCAGGATAACGTGCCCGCAACACCCGGGTACTGCGTGCCTGAAGAAAAGAACAAGTTTACCTCAAAAAGAAGTCTCCTGCCAGTTCCGGAGGGTCCCCACCATCGGACCTCATCACAGATCGATTCCCGCCGGTTGTCCGCCATTAACAGCTTTTTCCCGCCATCTGCAGAGTTTCCCGCCACTGGGAGACGATTCCCGCCATTTCCAAAGGTTTCCCGCCTTGGAAGAGCGGACGCCATTATGGGCGTGCCAGAGGGTGGCAAGAGGCCGCCTCCCATCGTGGGCCAGGACCGAAAATGGCGCCAAAAGTGGAAACCGCCCCCACCAACAGAGACTGTGATGCTAGAGGTGTCTGTCAGCGTGAAAGAACTGCCCCTGGAGCTGACAATCACCAAGTGGCCCCGGGACCGCCCTCGAAGTGGGAGGACTGAGAAGAAGAGAGCAAAGATGGGTGTCGCATGGAGCAGTCTGGAGAGAGCGCACCCGGAGACAAGAAGCCTAGAGCTGAGTCCAGAAGAAGCTTACCCGGAGATGGGAGAAGAGCAGAGCAGCACCGGCCCGCTGGCCAGGAGCCTGCTGGAGACAACGGAAGGAGAGCAGAGCAGCACCGACCCGTTGGTCAGGAGCCTGCTAGAAGCGACGACCCCACTAGGCTTAGTGGAGGTCTTGGCACAGCTCCCCCGAGATCGGGAGTGTGCACAGACCGCGCTGGAGGGCCTCGCACGGAGGATGGCCCGGGTGCAACGAGAGACGTTGGCGGAGTGGAGCCGAGAGATGGCCCAGCGGACCGAGACTCGTCAGCGGAGCACGCCACCCGAGACGAGGAGACAGACCGCCTCTGAGGATGGCGCAGGAGGACTGAAGGCCGGAGACGGCGCCGAGAAGGGAGCCGAACGAAAGGAGGCAGGTAAAGGGGACGTCTCTACCCCAAACCGGGAAACCGCGTACCTGCCCCAGCTCCCCGTCGCAGAGCCCGAAGTACCCCCTGCCGTGCCCGTAACCGCAACGTCACCGCCGCCGACTAGGCCTCAAACGGGAGCCGCGACCCCTGTGACGTCACACGCCTCGACCCCGAGCGTGACCAAGCAGGAAGTACCACCAGCCTGGTCGCAAGGCCTAGTACCCCCGGGCGCCGCAATCCCAACAGCGCCCCCTACCTCCGCGGAGCCACCGGCCTGGTCGCAGGGCCAAGTAGCCCAGGGCGCCGCCGTCCTTACGGTGCCCTTCACTTTCCAGGTGCCCCAGGCCTGGCCGCAAGGCCTGGGCAACCCGGGCGCCACCACCACCGCGCCCATAAAACCAAGAGTGCCGCATCTGGGAGAAGATCTGTTCGCCCAACATACGTGCCCGGATGGGCAGCCCTTCATATGGCCACCGGAGTTTCACCATCCCCGACTCCGGAAAGAGAGACCCCTAGATGAACCCCTGATCCCGGCTCCAAAGCCCGTAAAGAGGATCTCGCCCCCGCTAGCAGAAGCGCAGTTTGAGTGGGACCCCACCGGAGAAGACCTCATGGGGTTCACTCAGGAGACTCGGGCAGCCGCAGCGGAGCGTGCAGAGTGCTGCCGGCAGCAGCTCGAGGTCTTTGAGAGGGAGCGGAGAGAGAGGCGGGTCCGGGAACAACAAGCCCAGATAAGGAGCGCGGAGCAGAAGAGCCGGGCCAGGAGGAGTCCCCGTGCAGCTCATGGTCCCCCTTCCACCGGGACTGTGATCAAGTTTAATATGCAGCACGGGTGGGGCTTCATCCGAGATCACCGTACCCCAGGCGACGTCTTCGTGACAAGAAGAGACGTTGAGTCCCACCTACCGGAGGGACACAGAGGTCGTGACCTGTATATAGGGGACGAGGTCACCTTCACCCGGCACAAGTGTGCCAAAGGACCCTACGCCCTCCATGTGCATCGCCTGACGGAGGAAGAGCTGCGGTGTGAGGAGGAAGAACAAGAGGACCCGGACGGGTCTGAAGCTAAAGGTAACCACAAAGAAAGAGCAGGAGGACGTCGTCGTTGAGTACGGCAGAGTAGAAGCTGTATATAGTTACCCGTAGGGGTACCAAAGAAACTGTTGCTGATAATATAGTCCCCGTTGGGACCAGCAAGTGTGAACTGTTTACCCGTTTATCCCTTAAATCCCACTGACCGAGGACTGAGAGCGGTCATTCCTCCCTAATACCTGGCCGAGGACTGAGAGCGGCCATATCCCTTGTAAATAGTTGCGCGTCCTAAAGCGCCCCTACTGGTTTTATAGGAAAGCCACGAGTTCCAAAGACTGTCGCACTTTACCCGGTCACACGTTGCACAGTGACCGGAGGAGGAGCCAGAGGCGACGAGAATGTTATTAATATGAAAAGTTTTATGATGATGCTGATATATATATGATATTTTATATGTTTTTATTATGTTGTTTATATGAAAAAAAAAAAAAATGTATGTTTGTGGATGTTTTATATCTTACAGCCCGAGGACGTGCTGTGATTTACCAGGGGGGAATGTAGCACCCTGAGGATTCGGCTGCTACAGGGGTATTGCACCTCAACCCAGAGGTGTGGTATTCCACTCCCGGGTAAGGATGGAGTGTGGAGCTGAGCCCAGAAAGCTGCATGCACTACACACATCCCATTTCCGAGGAACAGACCAACGGTACTCCCACTTAGAAATGTGCAGGTACGACCGAGTCTGTTCCTGGCTGGAGTGGGAGGGGGGTGGTACATCCCAGTAGTGTAGGGGCAGATAGGGGGAGCAGCCTGGGTAAAGATAGGAGCTCATTGGGTGCTGGTCACCTGAGCTCACACATAGAGGGAGTATTTAAGGTGGGCACCATCTAAGATCAGGGTCAGTCAGTCAGTCTGTGAGGAGTCAGTCAGCCTCTTGCAGAGAAGCCAGAGGAAGAGGAGCAGAGCAGCCCCAGGCCCAGAGAGAGTGAGAGAGGAGAGTCAGAAGGACCCAGAGAAAACAGGCAGGAACTCTGAGAACCCATATACAAACCTAGGGTGAAGAGTTGGCAAAAGGGTACCGGATCCCAAACTGGTGGGGGCTCAAGCACACCTCAGCCAGAGACCGGAGGCCGTGGGCAGGATCTGCCACGGCCACCCACCACATCCACCCTGAAGGCAAACCACGTGTAGGGTCAGGGAACCCAAGGCCAAGGGTTTCCCAACAGAAGGCCCGAGGGAGCTGGACCTAGGTGGATCCCTGGTGGGGACGGCCAGAAGACAGGACAGGAAGGAGGGCTCAGGGTCACGCTCCGGACTTGCTTGGGGGTTGGCTGAATCCAGGACCTGGTGGACGCAGCACGGCTCGGGTGGTCACTTGAAGCTGGAGTGACCGGAACATCAGCAGTAAGTAAATATCCTAAACTGCACAACCCGACTCTGTCTTTAATTACCATCTGTGCTGCACCACCACAACCCCCATCCTCTGCACCTGACCCCCTGAGGCTATACCCCACCCGTTGGGGGTTATACTATCAAAAGCTGCACCAACACCATCAGCCTCAGCGGACCCTGCTGCAGCGGCGGCCGTAGTGACCGCAATACAACGGGTGGCGTAGTCGACATAAAGAACTTTATAACATCTGTAGGACTGCCACATACTCTGAGCTTGACACCCTGGGCACGGACCGGGTCACAGCCACTCGGAAGACTACAACCCCCATCTGATCCGGCTCCGGGTATTCCCCTAAAGAATATGGCCCAGGGGGCGCGTCACATTGTATTGTCCAATGCTCTTCCCGAGACTCAAATCAACAATCTCATTTTCGCAGGTAGCAACGCTAGCAATGAGCCACTACCCACAATGATGTAGAGAGGAGAATTTTGTAATCTTGAGCTGTATTGCAGTCAGTGAACCCAGAAGCAGATTTATACTATTAGGCCACGGCCCCGCTATCAGTATTTGATCAGTATTCGGTCAGAATTTTTTCTCAGGAGTGGGAGCTAAAACCAGATGAGGAACAATCAGAGAAAAGGTATAATAGAAACAAGTCACCAATTCTGCATTTATCACCCACTCCTGGTTTTGGTTCCCACTCCTGAGAAAAATTACTGACCAAATACTGACCAAATACTGATAGTGGGGCCGTGGCCTTATAGTGATATTGTGTAGAGAAACATTGTATAAAGCAGTGTATTTCTATGTATTTGTATTCTACAGGCAAAGAAAAAGACTGATTTTTTTATTACAATAATACTACTAAAAATAATGAAAATTAATTACAAGTAATTTTCTCTTTTTTGTGAGTCTCCCCAGGATTTGAATCAAGAACCTCGATAATCACAAGGCAGGGGCTAAAGCTATTGAGCCAGAAGGTCTAGTGATGTTATTAAGAGAATTTTATATACCTGATCTGTATTGCAGCCACTAACCCCACAGGTAGATTATACTAAGACAGAGATACAATGTACAGTGGGTACGGAAAGTATTCAGACCCCTTTAAATTTTTCACTCTTTGTTTCATTGCAGCCATTTGGTAAATTCTAAAAAGTTCATTTTTTTCTCATTAAAGTACACTCTGCACCCCATCTTGACTGAAAAAAAACAGAAATGTAGAAATTTTTGCAAATTTCTTAAAAAAGAAAAACTGAAATGTCACATGCTCCTAAGTATTCAGACCCTTTGCTCAGTATTGAGCAGAAGCACCCTTTTGAGCTAGTACAGCCATGAGTCTTCTTGGGAACTATGCAACAAGTTTTTCACACCTGGATTTGGGGATCCTCTGCCATTCGTCCTTGCAGATCCTCTCCAGTTCCGTCAGGTTGGATGGTGAACATTGGTGGACAGCCATTTTCAGGTCTCTCCAGAGATGTTCAATTGGGTTTAGGTCAGGGCTGTGTCTGGGCAAGTCAAGAATGGTCACAGAGTTGTTCTGAAGCCACTCCTTTGTTATTTTAGCTGTGTGCTTAGGGTCATTGTATAGTTAGAAGGGGCAGAGGTTTTCATCCAGGATATGTCTGTACTTGGCCGCATTCATGTTTCCTTCAATTGCAACCTGTCATCCTGTCCCTGCAGCTGAAAAACACCCCCATAGCATGATGCTGCCACCACCATGTTTCACTGTTGGGATTGTATTGGGCAGGTGATGAGCAGTGCCTGGTTTTCTCCACACATACCGCTTAGAATTATCACCAAAAAGTTCCATCTTCATCTCATCAGACCAGAGAATCTTATTTCTCATAGTCTGGGAGTCCTTCATGTGTTTTTGAGCAAACTCTATGCGGGCTTTCATATGTCTTGCACTGAACAGAGACTTCAGTTGGGCCACTCTGCCATAAAGGCCCGATTGGTGGAGGTTTGCAGTGATAGTTCACTTTGTGGAACTTTCTCCCATTTCTCTACTGCATCTCTGGAGCTCAGCCACAGTGCTCTTGGGGTTCTTCTTTACCTCTCTCACCAAAGCTATTCTCCCACGATTGCTCAGTTTGGCTGGACGGCCAGGTCTAGGAAGACTTCTGGTGGTCCCAAACTTCTTCCATTTAAAGATTATGGAGGCCACTGTGCTCTTAAGAACCTTGAGTAATGCAGAAATTCTTTTGTAACCTTGGCCAGATCTGTGCCTTGCCACAATTCTGTCTCTGAGCTCCTTGGGCAGTTCCTTTGAGCTCATGATTCTCATTTGGTCTGACTTGCACTGTGAGCTGTGAGGTCTTATATAGAGAGGTGTGTGCCTTTCCAAATCAAGTCCTATCAGTTTAATTAAACACATCTGGACTCCAATGAAGGAATAGAACCATCTCAAGGAGGATCACAAGGAAATGGACAGCATGTGACTTAAATATGAGTGTCTGAGCAAAGGGTCTGAATCAGGGCCAGCGCCAGCACCCGGTGCACCCGGGCAAGTATCGGGGCCCTGAGCAGGCAGGGGGCCCACTTGCGGTCGGGCACCCCGCCGGGCTATTGGCGGAGGAGAGCGGTGCCAGCACCCGCCCTTCCCCCCCGCTTGCTCAGGGCCCCAGCAGCCAGATACTTACCTCTCCCCGTGCCTCTGCAAATCTGCTGTCTTCCTGCTGTGCGCTCCCTGTGACGTCTCAGGTCTGATGGCGCTGTCGTCTTTCCACCGCTCCCTCCCCTGAGCCATCACAGGCAGAGCAGAGTGGGACGACGCCGGCGATGCTGGAGTCCAGAGCTGAGCAGCGGCAGCAGGTGAGGAGAAGTGAGGTGAGTATTTGATTTTTTTTTAATGTATGGAGGCACGGGGCATTATATTAGGGGGTGACATCCTGCATGGGGCATTATATGGGGGGGTGACATCCTGCATGGGGCATTATATGGGGGCCAGTATTCCGTACGGAGCGTTAAATGGGGGTCAGTATTCTGTATGGAGCATTTTATGGGGGCCAGTATACTGTGTGGAGCAATTCGCCGGTTTCTGAGCTATTGTGGAATTTACAATAGATATCGCTCATGTAATGTAAGAAGTGAAATCTTTGCATTGTACTATACCTATATTTCACTGCCGTATCTGTGCATCATGAATCATGGTATGTGTTAAAGGGGTCCACTGAGACTCTTTCGCCCGGGGCCCAGAAAAACCTGGAGCCGGCCCTTGTCTGAATACTTATGACCATGTGATACCATGAGATAACCCCATGCTGCATATCTGACTCTCTTTCCAAACTGTATCTATCTGTCTCCCAGTACATTCCCTGTATCCATTATCTGTTGTGTATCCACTGATCCCTGCTAATTTCATTCTATCTGCCCTTGGTATGTTCGGTCCAATCTGCATGTTCATCACCTCAATCCTTTGATCCCAATACACACTGGTCCCTATCTGTCTGTTTCCTGAATTCATTTAGCCTCTGTGTCCTAATTACTCCCCCTCCCTCTACCCATGCTTTTGTGAACAGTGTCCCTGCGACGCCTCCCCTCCTGCACACCTGACCCACCTAATGTGCTGGCCAGAGCTCCATAAATCAAGCGAACCAAGTCTGGCACAGACGGGTCTGGATTTTAAAGGGTTGTTTTTTAAGGGGCTAAAAATGAAAAATGCCAGAAATGGGCCAGAAGTGACCAGAAGGTATGGATAACTATTAGTGACGAGCGTGCGTGCTCGCCACTGCTCGGTACTCGCCCGAGCATCTCACTGCTCGAGATGCTCGGCGCTCGCCGAGTATTTCCGGGGTTGCTCGGCGGGAGCTCGGGTCTCCTCCCTGCATGTTTGGCGCTCTTTACAGAGCCAATGAACATGCAGGGATTGCCTGCCACTCACTGTAATGTCGTAGCCATGTTGGCATAGCGTCATCGGGTCTATATAACACCTGGCGCCGCCATGCTCGTCACAGTCACTCCGGAATCAGACAATGTAGGAAGAGCTGCTGCTGTGTCAGGGAGAGAGTTGCTTGTGTATTAGGGAGAAAAATCGTACATTACACATATCCATCTTAACAAACAGTCCTTTTGAGGACTAACTAATCCATCTGCAGAGATATCAGGAAGGCAGTGTATAAAGGCAGGCAGGCAGTGTATATAGCAGACTGCAGTGCATATAGCACAAAAGGCTCTATTCCAGTTCTGCCTTCTGCTGCTGTTAGATATTTCTATACAAAGACCCAGGTCTCAGGGGCCAGGAATACTTTTCTTTGGATCTTAATCCTCATTATTTGCTTAAAAAGCAATCCAGAGAACACCGTTTTTCTGTGCCATTTGCTGGTTGGCACTGCAGAATACAGCCAGGTCCTTTCCATATTACAGAGCTAGAAATCCAGCTATTTAAAACTGTGTTTTCTCCGTCAAACGGATCACATATACGTTGGCAGAAAATACTGCCATTTCTGGCCTCCATTAAAAATTTCCTTTAGTGTGTCAGTGAAGCAATTCACAGCAGTTTGCTGTTCAAACTGCTTACCTACAGGCCAGGTATTTAAAACTCTGTTTTATCCATCACACGGATCACATATATGTTGTCAGAAAATACTGCCATTTCTGGCCTCCATTAAAAATTTCTTTCAGTGTGTCAGTGAAGCAATTCATAGCAGTTCGCTGTTCAAACTACTTACCTACAGGCCAGCTATTTGAAACTCTATTTTCTCCGTCACACGGATCACATATAAGTTCGCTCCAAACTCAGTCATTTGTAGTGAGCGTGGAAGATACTGTCCTCCATTTAAAATGGGCAAGGTGACTCGCCCCCTGGGCCGTGGGGCACTCGGATCCGGGCAATAGGGAACGATGGGAGTAGTAGTGGCAACCCGGTTCCGTGGCTCAGGGTGGTCAGGCCAGTGGTAGTCCGTTATATTGATTATGTCCGACTACGCCACCCGTGGATTGCGGTTATTAGAAACCGCCGCTGCATGCAGACCGCTGGGTCTGATGAGGTGTGCAGCTATGGTAGTGTGACTCCCCACGGGAAGAGTGCGGCCCCAGGGCAGTATAGTGGATGGTGGGAGTGATGGTAGTGCTGGAGGAGCAAGGAGCACACAGACAACAGGTTGCAGTCCAGGGTCTTTACTAAACAGGTAGACTGACCCACAAACAGTCCCAGCTAGGAGGGGACCTGGATGTCTGAGAGCAACGGGGAGATTGGCCCTGGTCAGGGTGAGGGTGTAGGCCTACGGTGCTTTCTGCGCTCCTTCTGACTATCTCCTCGTTATAGGGTAACAGCCCACGTTTCCGAGCTTTCCGTGCTTTCTCGCCTGTATGGCCTGCGACGTGGGTTCCTTTCTGCTCCCAGCCTTGTACGGCTTTACTGGTCCCTTCGGTTGTGGCAGGGCCTCCAGGCTTCTTAGGCCAAGGAATGTACAGTCCCTTGCGGGCTGGTTCTCTGCTGGGGGATGTGGAATCCTTCCAGCCTCAGACACCAAAGTCTGGTAAAATTAAGTCTTTTCTCTGCCAAGACAGGCTCTCTTCGCCTCTTGTCTCTGGCTTGTGGCTCTCCTACTGCCACACTTCCTCTTAGGTTACAATGCAACTTTCTGTCCCTGCTCCACTCTGGGACACGTCTCAGAGCTGAGACAGGCAATCCAGTTCTCCCTAACCCTGTCCCCAGTACCAGCTTTTATAGGGGCAGCCTGCTCCCCCTACTGGCCTGAGACAGGAGGCATTGCATGCTAATGTTCCCCTAACCAGAGAACCTCCCCCTTGCTCTCAGACACAGCTTTATTACACTAGTGGCATCCAGGTAGGGTGACACAAAGGCACGTGGCAAGGAACAGGGAACTGGACGAGCTGGTAATGGTGCATGCAGAGGCCGAGGACAAGGCCGTGGGCAAGCTGAAATTGTGCCACAACAAACACCCACATCTTCTCTCCTGACCTTCCTGTCCCAATTTCTAGGGGACCGCAGCACACCACTATTGAACCCAGAGCAGTGTCAAAAGGTTGTTGGTTGGATAGCGGATAATGCTTCCAGTCACTTAGCCACCACCAATACCCTGTCTTCCACACGGTTAAGTCTCAGTAGCCGTGAGTCTGGACCGCATATTCCTCACAATGATCCTTCTTCCTCCCACCATGCCGAGTACCCAGAGACAACTGATCCCACACTTGGACACTCTGAAGAGCTGTTCACTTTTCCATTTATAGATTTCGGGCCTCTTGCCCGGTCCACTTCAAGCGGGGCAAGAGGAGATCGCATGTAGCGATGCCCAAATATTTGAGCAGCCACGGTCACACGAAGGCGACGGTGGAAAAGTGTCACAAGAGGTGGACGATGATGAGACACAATTGCCAGAAAGTCAGGAGGAGGACCAGGGTGCGGAAGTGTAAGACGAGGTGGTGGATGATATAGTAACTGACCCAACCTGGCAGGAAGACATGCAGAGCAAGGACAACAGCACACAGGGGGAGGGAGGCAGAGCACCCCAATAGGTAGGAAGAAGCAGTGTGGTGGCCGCAGACAAAAGGCAGGCAATCATTCCCCGTAACACCAACACGAAGGAAGTTGCCAGTACAACTGTTGGGTCTTCCCGAGTCTGGTTGTTTTTTAAAGACTCTGCCGATAACCTCAAAGAGGCCATTTGCACCACCTGCCAGGCCAGCATCAGCAGGGGTGGCAAAACGACCAGCCTGACCACCACCAGCATGATCAGGCACATGGCAGCAAAGCACCCGACTTTGTGGGCCGAACCCCAGGGTCCAGGAACAGTGTCTGCAGGTGGCACCATTGCTTCTTCCGCTGTTGTGCATGCAAGCCAATCCCCTCTCCATGGTGCATGCGACAATGCCTCCTGCCCTGCACCTGTCATTTCACACTCTCAGCGTTCAGTTGTCCATACCCCAGTCCTTGGAACGCATGCGCAAATATGCAGCCAACGCCCCACAGGCCACACTACTAAATTCTCACAGTTCACGACTGCTTGCGCTCGAAATGTTGCCTTTTAGGCTCGTGGAGAAGGAAGCATTCCGCAACCTGATGGCGGCGGCCATCCCTCGGTACTCAGTCCCCAGCCGCCACTATTTCTCCCGGGGTGCCGTCCCGCATTACACAAGCACGTGTCCCAAAACATTAGCCGTGCCCTTAACAACGCAGTTACAGGGAAAGTCCACCAAACCACGGACACGTGGAAAAGTGCTTGTGGGCAGGGATGGTTCATCTTGCTGATGGCACACTGGGTTAACATAGTGGAAGGCGGGACCCAGTCGGACCTTGGGATGGAACACGTCCTCCCGAAGCCAAGGATTGCGGGCCCTTGGTCAATCAGGGTTGCCCCCACGGTCTACAGCTCCTGCACCTCATCCTCCTCAGCCTCCTCCTCCTCTTCAGCCTCCATCTCCGAAATGACCACATCAGTCACAAGCTGGAAGCACTGCAGCACTGCCTCGGCCAAGCGGCAACAGGCTGTGCTGAAGCTAATATGCTTAGGTGACAAACCGCACAATGCTGAAGAGTTGTGGACAGCTCTTAAAGAGCAGGCAGATCTGTGGCTCACACCGCTGAACCTACAGCCAGGCATTGTTGTGTGTGACAATGGCCGGAACCTGGTGGCAGCTCTGAGGCGAGGCGAGCTCACACACGTACCATGCCTGGCCCATGTGCTTAACCTCGTGGTTCAGCAGTTTCTCAAAACCTAACCGGAGCTGCCGGATCTGATTGTTAAAGTACGCCGTCTGTGTGTCCATTTTAGAAAGTCAGCTACATCTTCCGCTGCCCTTGCCGTGTTTCAGCAGCGTTTGCAGCTTCCGGCTCACAGACTGGTGTGTGATGTCCCCACGCATTGGAACTCTACACTGCAGATGTTGGGAAGGATTTGTGAGTAGAAGAGGGCAGTTGTTGACTACCAGCATCAACAAGACCGACGGTATTCAGTTCAGACTCCAAACATAAGACCTCAGGAGTGGACATGGATGTCAGACATATGTACCATCCTCCAAAACTTTGAGGACTCCACCAAGATGGTGAGCGGCGATGACGCCATAATTAGCGTCACCATCCTACTTCTCTGTCTTCTGAAATGCTCTCTGCTCACAATTGCAGGCGGAGCACAATGAGATGGAGAAAGGAACCATACAGGGTGATTACAGACAGCCAAGCCTCATCTCATCTTATACCAACGTGGATTGGGTGACAATGAATAAGAGGAGGAGGAGGAGGAGGGAGGACAGGAGCTAGTTTCATGCACTATAGACGGTACTACCTGCACAGCTGTCATACCGTCTGTTCAGCATGGATGGCCAGAGGACAGAGAGGAGGAGGAGGAGAGCATGGTCAGTCATCTTCTTGGTGAGGACACGGAAGTCTTGCCTGTTAGCAGTCTGGCACGCATGGCTGAGTTTATGTTACGCTGCCTTTCCCATGACCCTCGCGTTCTCAAAATTTTGGGTGACAGTCATTACTGGTTGGTGACACTTCTAGACCCTCGCTACAAGGAGAACTTTATATCTCATATTCCTGAGGTGGACAGGTCTTCAAAAATGGGGCTGTACCAGAAGGCCCTTGGTGCGGAACTATTAAAAAAATTCCCATCTGAAAACGCTGGCGGCAGAGGGCACACTTCGTTGGACAACCAAGGAGTACAGGCGAGAGAGACACAACTTCAATCAAGCAGAGGCAGGGGAACACTGTCAAAGTTCTGTGAGAGTTTTCTCAGACTCTCCCATCGCACAGGCCCTGAGGCGCGGGGTAGAAGTGCAAAGTTTTGGAAGATGCTGAGGGAGTACCTTGCTGACCGTACTAGCGTCCTCCGTGATTCCTCTGTGCCTTATAATTATTGGGTATCCAAGCTGGATATGTGGAATGAACTGGCTCTCTATGCCTTGGAGGTCCTGGCCTGCCCTGCCGCCAGCGTTGTATCACAGCGGGTTTTTAGTGCCGCTGGTGGAATTATAACTGATAAGCGTATCCGCCTGTCAACTGAAAATGCTGATAGGCTGACTCTTATAAAAATTAACAAGGGCTGGATAGGGCCAGACTTCTCAACACCACCAAATGATAGCAGCCGTAACATAAACTCAAATCCAATGTCTTTTCTTGAGAGGTATATTCCCATGCACCTTTTCACACCCACACATGGGTTTACGCTTCCTGATTTTGGCAATTTTCTCTAGTCCTCTTCCTTCTCCTCATCGTCCACCACCATATCACCAGGGTGACTGTGGTCCGTGATGCAACACCAACATAATTTTTTTAAAGGGTGTTTATGATGCCCGTAAAAAATTTTTTTTATACAGTATGTTCCTCTATACCCCCCAGGGGTAAATGTTTGTCAGCCTATACACTTGTGCATGGGCATTACATGTATAGGAGGCCCGCTCCTTTCTAATGGGAACATTTTTTTATGAGGCCCTCCTACACGTCTCTTCCAAGGGGCATTGAAGTGCCTCCAAATTTTTGGCAGCCCTTGCATAAACTGCATAGGCCAACACTATGGGAGACTCTCTCCTTTCTCCTTGGAATTTGTCGTTACTATGACTCTGCTCTATGTCTCTTTAAATTGTTAGTGGGGTTTTTCCTAAATTTGGTCAGCTGTTGGACTCATTGCATACCCTATAACTGTATAGCAGACTCTCTCCTTTCTAATGGGAGTTTGTCATTACTGTGGACCTGCTTTATGTGGCTTTAAATTCTAAGTGGGGATTTTCCTATAATTGGTCAGCTGTTGGACTCACTGCATACCCTTTACCGGTATAGCAGACCCTCTCCTTTCTAATGGGAACATGTCGCATCTTGTTACTGTGGCCCTGCTCTATGTGTCTTTAAATTCTTAATGGGGTTTTTCCTAAAATTGGTCAGCCGGTGGACTCACTGCATACCCTATAACTGTATAGCAGACCCTCTCCTTTCTAATGGGAACATGTCGTACCTTGTTACTGTGGCCCTGCTCTATGTGTCTTTAAATTTTTAGTGGGGTTTTTCCTAAAATTGGTGAGCCGTTGGACTCACTTCATACCCTATAACCGTATAGCAGACCCTCTCCTTTCTAAAGGGAACATGTCGTACCTTGTTACTGTGGCCCTGCTATATGTGTCTTTAAATTCTTAGTGGGGTTTTTCCTAAAATTAGTCAGCCTTTGGACTCACTACATATCCAATTACTGTATAGCAGACCCTCTCCTTTCTAATGGGAATATGTCGTACCTTGTTACTGTGGCCCTGCTCTATGTGTCTCTAAATTCTTAGTGGGGTTTTTCCTAAAATTGGTCAGCCGTTGGACTCACTGCATACCCTATAACTGTATAGCAGACTCTTTCCTTTCTAATGGGAACATGTCGTACTTGTTACTGTGGCCCTGCTCTGTGTGTCTTTAAATTCTTAGTGGGGTTTTTCCTAAAATTGGTCAGCCGTTGGACTCACTGCATACCCTATAACTGTATAGCAGACCCTCTCCTTTCTAATGGGAACATGTCGTACTTGTTACTGTGGCCCTGCTCTGTGTGTCTTTAAATTCTTAGTGGGGGTTTTTCTAAAATTGGTCAGCCGTTGGACTCACTGCATAACCTATAACTGTATAGCATACTCTCTCCTTTCTAATTGGAACATGTTGGACTTCTTACTGTGGCCTTGCTCTGTGCGTCTTTAAATTCTTAGTGGGGTTTTTCCTAAAATTGGTCAGCCGTTGGACTCACTGCATACCCTATAACTGTATAGCAGACCCTCTCCTTTCTAATGGGAACATGTCGTACCTTGTTTCTGTGGCCCTGCTCTATGTGTCTTTAAATTCTTAGTGGGGGTTTCCCCAAATTTTGGCAGCCCTTGCAGTCACAGCATGGGCATTACCACTATAGGAGACCCGCTCCTTTCTAATGGGAACATTTTTTTTACTGAGACCCTCCTCTATGTCTCTTCAAAGGGGTATTGGGTTGCGTCCAAATTTTTGGCAGCCCTTGCAGTCACTGGATACGCAATAACAGTATAGGAGACCCACTTGTTAATAATGGGAACAACAAAGCATAGCCGACTGATGGCTCTCTAACAATAGCGAGGGCCGACTGCTGGCCTTTTAAGAATAGTAAGGGCTGTCTGATGTCCCTAGAAAAATGGGCTTCATGACTTTCAGATTCCCTCCTTCATAAATAAAAAAGGATGTGTCTGATGATGTGTAACACACATTGCTAGATAAGGTGTTAAAATGTTAAAATGACATTTCCCGGTGAATGCATTTGTCTTAAAAAATAACGTAAAAAAAACAAAACAATAGGATCTTTCTTTAGTATAAAAAACAGCATCACCAATTTAACCTCAATGTAATCACATTGTTCAGCTCCTGCACCTCCTCCTCCATCTCCGAAATGACCACATCAGTCACAAGATGACAGCACTGCAGCACTGCCTTGGCCAAGCGGCAACAGGCTGTACTGAAGATAACATGCTTAATGTTTAATTGACAAACCACCCAGCGCTGCACAGATGTTAAAAGCTGTAACACAGCAGCCTGATCTGTGGCTCTCACCGCTGAAAATACAGTCAGGCATGGTCGTGTGTAACAATGGGTGGAACCTGGTGATGGAGAAATGACAGCCGGAGCAGATACGGTTTTCCTCTATGCCAGTCCTTTCACCGAGCTAAATACAACGCTCAGCAAAAAAAGTTGTGGGCTGGCTCCATACCGTCCCTGGCCACATTCACCTGACCACGTGTTTGTGGATAGGTGGTCCTTCCCAGTAAGTGCACTAGGGAGGGCACGGGTAAAGTTGTGGGATGGAGACAACACTGGGAGAAACAGTGGCGGCTGGGGACCAAGTATGGACACACGGCCCCCGCCGGCATGAGGTTATGAAAAGCTTCCGCCTCCATGAGCCTAAAAGGCCACATTTCAAGTGCAAGAAGCTGTCAAAAATTTGGCAGTATAGTATTGCAGCCTGTGGGTGGGTGGCTGGCTGCATATTTGCACTTGCATTCCAAGGAATGGGGTAGGGACAACTGAACGATGCACTGGGACAAGGACGTGGACGGTGATTGTTGCAAGTCTGCAACGACAGGTGCATGGTGGGAGGTATCTTCCCATGCACCAAGGATCACTTATGATGGGCACACTTTTAGGCAATGACCTGTTTGTCAGAAATGCTTCCAGAGGCCTTCCCCATGCTGCTCCCATGTCTTTACAGCACTGTATGCATGTGTCTGATGATGTGTCACACACCACATGGCCAGATAAGGTTGTAAAATGTTAAAATGACATTTCCCAGTGAATGCATGTGTCTTTGTTGAAAGCAATGCAAAAGTGCAAAAACGCATCAAAATCACTACGCGTGAACATAGCCCAAGGTGTGGAGGAGTATTTTTGGTTTTGGTTATTTATTTTGCCTTATATACAGGTCATTACCCTGGAAAGGATGTTCCTTAATATATTTCCCAGGAAAATCCATTTCGGTTTTGTTTTTGTATGTTTTATTGTGAGTCCGTAAAAGTGGCGTAATATTCTGACAGCGTTGTTGACCGCAGTGACCTGGGAGTCAGAAATGCTTCCAGGGGTCTTCCCCATGCTGTTCACATGTGATTTGAGCACTGTTCCCATTTTGGGCAATTTTTAGGCCCTCTGCAGACCGCCGTGGGGAGCCGCTTGAAAAATGCTCGTGTTTCCCATAGACTTACATGGGGCTCGTTGTTCGGGTTGAGCACCCGAGTATTCCAATTTTCTCGACACAAGCAACGAATACCCGAGAATTTTAGTGCTCACTCATCACTAATAATTATCTACCATTATTAATTAGATTCCCTTTCTGATTCACACCTAACATTCACTATGCTTACATATGCCCTTACTGTCTTTGCCCCACTAATCCTCACTCTCCTTCGCTATCCCTAAACCCCAGCACCCTCTAACCAAATCATCATCTCTCCTTCCCTCCTACCTCCCCACCTAACCTCATCTACAGACCTGCTCCTCAACCTCAGATCGATCCTACCAAAACATAAAACAAGCCGGACACTCTCCTTCTCCCACCTGCTCTCCCTCTCTCTGCTTCTCTTCACTGCTGATGACATATCTCCCAATCCTGTACTCCCACAGCTTGCACCCTCCACCAATTCCCCCACCTATTCCATCAAAACAACTGCAAACTACAGTAACCTCTCTTATGCAAAACCTGATGCCCACCCCGCTGCTCCCTCTCTCTGGAGCACTCTGGAAAGCACGCTGTCTGCAACAGGCTCCATTTTGTCCATGACCTCTTTACCTCTCGTCATCTCTCCTTCCTGGGCATCACGGAGACATGGCTGACACCCTCTGACACTGCCTCCCTTGGTGCGCTGTGTTACGGCGGCCTCCACTTCACCCACACTCCTCGCCCTGGTAACAGACATGGTGGAGGAGTGGGTCGTCTCCTCGCTAACAACTGCACCTTTAGCCCTTCTCCTCCTCTTCCCTCCCTTACTCTCCCTTCTTTTGAAGTCCACTCTGTCCGCATTTTCTCTCCTCCAACCTCCAAATGGCTATCATATACTGACCTCCGGGCCCGATCACTGCCTTTATTGACCAATTATCCTCCTGGCTTCTTTACTTTCTCTCTGCTGACATTCCTACAATCATCGTGGGCAATTTCAACATCCCCACTGACACTCGCCAGTCAGCAGCATCCAAACTCTTGTCACTTACTTCATACTTTGGACTTACTCAGTGGTCCTCCTCAGCCACCCACACAGATGGACACATACTAGACCTTATCTTCACCCGACTCTGCTCCCTATTTAACCTCACAACCTCCCCCCTACCCCTATCTGACCACCATCTACTCACATTCTCATCCCTGTCTTTCTCACCTGTCACCCATGTCTGGCAACTAGCACACCCCCGCAGAAACCTTGCACATCTAGACACTCACACACTCTCTGACTCTGTTTTACCACTGACATCCATATCCTCACTCCATGACACAGACAACGCCACCGGTTTCTACAAGGCCACTCTCGCATCAGCCATTGACTCGGTCGTCCCTCTTGTGCATGGCAGAGCGCGATGAGTCAACAGGCAACCCTGGCACAACAACCTCACTAATCAGCTTTGACAAGCGTCCAGGGTTGCGGAGCGGCATTGGAATAAAACACATACTCAAGATGACTTCACTGCATTCAAACAAGCAACACTCACATTCAAATCAGCACTCACCTCTGCTAAACAGGCCTACTTCACAACCCTCATATCCTCCCTATCCTACAACCCCAAACAGCTATTCAACACTTTTAACTCTCTCCTCCGCCCTCCACTGCCCCCTCCGACCTCCATCATATCTGCTGAGGAGTTTGCCACACACTTCAAATACAAGATTGACCAAACACGGCAAGTCTTTACTGTCCGACCACCACAACCCCTTTGTTTTCCACACCATTTGCCTACCCCCATAACCTCTCTTCCCAACATCACGGAAAGAGACCTTACTCGTCTCCTCTCCAAATCACACCTCACCACATGAGCACTCGACCCCATCCTCCTCCCCAACCTCACCCCCACACTCATCCCATTCCTTACCCATCTCTTCAACCTATCACTATCTTCTGGTACTTTCCCCGCTGCCTTCAAACATGCCACAATCATGCCCATCCTCAAAAAGTCATCCCTCGACTCAACCGCTTTGACCAGCTATCGCCCCATATTGCTGCTCCCATTTGCCTCCAAACTCCTTGAGCAACACGTTCTCGCTGAATTTTCATCCCACTTTTCATCTAACTCTCTCTTCGACAACCGACAATCCGGCTTCCGCCCCCACCATTCCACCGAAATTGCCCTTACCATAATCACCAATGACTTACTTACAGCCAAAGCTAACAGACAATTCTCTGTACTCCTTCTTCTTGATCTGTCCTCTGCTTTCGATACAGTTGACCACTGCCTCCTACTACAGATCCTCTCTTCCTTTGGCGTCAAAGACCTTGCCCTATCTTGGATCTTCTCATACCTTTCTAACCGCACATTTAGCGTCTCCCACTCCCACACTACCTCCTCACCCCGCCCCCTCTCTGTTGGAGTCCCTGAAGGCTCTGTCCTAGGACCCATACTCTTCTCAATCTATACCTTGGCGTGGGACACCTCATAAAATCCCATGGCTTCCAGTACCATCTGTACGCTGATGACACCCAAATCTACCTCTGTGGCCCAGATGTCACCTCTCTGCTGTCCAGAATCCCAGCATGTCTAGCAGCCATATCCACTTTCTTCTCCTCCCGCTACCTGAAGCTCAATGTGGACAAAACTGAACTCATTATCTTTCCCCCATCTCGCATATCTTTCCCACCTGATCTTTCTATCACAATAAATTAAATCACTCTTTCCACTGTACCGACAATCCGCTGCCTCGGAGTAACCCTTGACTCTGCCCTGTCCTTCAAACCCCATATCCAAGCTCTCGCCCCCTCTTGTCGCCTCCAGCTCAAAAATATTTCCAGAATCCGTCCTTTCCTCAACCCTCAATCTACTAAACTGCTTGTGCATGCCCTCATCATCTCCCGCCTTGAGTACTGCAACATTCTCCTCTGTGGCCTACCTGCTAACACTCTCGCACCCCTCCAGTCCATCCTCAGCTCTGCTGCACGACTTGTTCATCTCTCGTCTCGCTACTCCTCTGCTACACCCCTTTGCAAATCCCTTCACTGGCTTCCATTTCCCCAGCGTATCCAGTTCAAACTACTAACACTGAACTACAAAACCATCCATAACCTCTCTCCTCCGTACATCTCTGAACTAATCTCCCGATATATTCCCTCATGTAACCTCCGGTCCTCCCAAGACCTCCTTCTCTCCTCCACACTTATTGTTCCTCACGCAATTGCCTCCAAGATTTCTCCCAAATATCCCCCGTCCTATGGAATTCTGGGCCTCAACATGTCCGATTATCCACCACACCTGGATCCTTCAGACATACCCTGAAAACCCATCTCTTCAAACAAGCTTACAGCCTGCCATGACATTGCTTTCTGCCACCCCCAACACCGGAGCTACTGCAACCCCTCAACCTACTGTCTTCTCCCCCATTCCTGTAGAATGTAAGCCCACAAGGGCAGGGCCCTCTTCCTCTGTAACGTTCTATCATTGTTAGTTTGTTTACTGTAAGCGATATCTGTATTTGGTATGTAACCCCTTATGTACAGCTCCATGAAATCAATGGCGCCATATAAAATAATAATAATAATAATAATAATAATGATATTTCAGTTTTTCTTTTTTAATAAATTTGCAAAAATTTCTACATTTCTGTTTTTTTCCAGTCAAGATGGGGTGCAGAGTGTACTTTAATGAGAAAAAAAAAGAACTTTTTAGAATTTACCAAATGGCTGCAATGAAACAAAGAGTGAAATATTGAAAAGGGTCTGAATACTTTCCATACCCACTGTATATATAGCACTGTATTTTTATGTCTCTGTATTCAAGAGGGAGAATAAAAGAAAGATTTTTTTCTTCCTATAAAACTACTAAAAAATAATGAAAAACAATTACATAAATGTCAATTTTACTGCCCTTTTTTAAAAAGTAATAAACATCACAAATCGGCAAATAACATGGACATATTTGGTGTCTCTGCAATCGTAATGATCCACATAGCACAATGATCAGATTATTTACGGGAATCGGTAAATGGCGTAAATATTGATGTGATTGATATTTTTTCTCTATTAAATCCATAAAAAATGTAATAAAAATGTAAATCATTATATTGTAAGGAGGACCATGGGGGGTGCATTATATTGTGTGGAGGACCTTGGGGGTGCATTATATTGTGTGGAGGATAATGGGGGTGCATTATATTGTGTCAAGGAACATGGGGGTGCATTATATTCTGTGGAGGACCATGGGAGTGCATTATCCTATATGGAGGATTATGAGGGGTGCATTATACTATATGGAGGACTATATGGGGCCCATTATACTATATGGAAGGCAATATGGGGCCATTATAATATTTGAAGGGCTATGTGAGAGCCATTATACTGTATGTCAGCAATTATAAAGTGTGAAGGTTTGTGTGGGGTCCATCATACTGTGTGAAGGGTTGTGATGGGGCCATTATACTGTTTGGAGGGCTAATATGGGCAATTATACAGTGTGGAGAGCTGTGGGGCCATTATACTGTATGTAGGTCCATTATACTGCATGGAGGGCTTTTTTTTAAACTTCTGCTATGGGGCCCCATGATTTCTATGTGCACCTCTGCCAGGTGGATGTGGATATAATGGTCTTAGTTCAAAATTTTGGGAATATAATTGCCACTACTTATAGGGTGTGGGAACAAGACATAAGTCACTCCTTGTCTTTGGGTTTTCGGATAGGATACCACTCCTTAAATCCAAGGAATTGAAAAAGAATCCACAGTCCGAAGATATAACATAACCCACCAATATAACTCTTTATTTGTAGTGCAATCCAAAGAATATCGTTTTGGTATTGAAAGTCAGATTATACACTGTATAAACTTATTTTTTACCAATGTTCTGCTGAAAAATGCAATCTGAGAGTGGAGATCAAACTGACACATGGACATAGTGTCTGTAGTACCGGCTACACGTCCTTTCTTCCTGGCTGCAGGAGGACACCGGAGATTAGCGGAACTGTGTCATCATTGTGACATCATCTGCTCCATCACCTATGTCACAGTAGAAGTTGTTTTAATATAGCATGATGGAGGTTGTAGTGTGGGTCATTAGTACGAGGTCATCGATGTCACTTCTCCAGGTCGGTGCTGACTTGTCATGGATTTGAAGATCTCTATCCTGCTCATCTCTGGACATTACAGCGCTCGTGATCTGTAAGATATGCCCTCTGCTCCACCTGACCATTTATCGGGCGCCTAAGAGGTTCCATGGACGAAGAGAGCTGTCGTGATTCTGTGAGGAGGAGCCGCCGGTGTGTACAGTGCATACAGATGTGAGGTAGTACTGATAGTAATAGTATATAGTAATGATAGTGGTAGTAGTTATAATAATAGTAATATGTGGCCATACTGTAACCTGTCATGGGGGAGACGCCACAGCATGATAAGCAGCAGTGCCTGGTGTTCCTCGTGGTGTGGCTGACATGTATGATACACCCTGGGTTATATTATACAGGATATAATCTCCGGCTACCTGGAAAGCAGAAGTGCTGCTCCTGTGTACAGTCTGTCTGACGTATGTGGCAGTGTGGTCAGTGGCTTCTCACTGTCTCCATGGCAACAGACTGCAAACCGCCACATTACAATGAATACTTTTATGGAAACTGATTAAATGCTCCAGTTGCAGCATCCCCACAATAGTGCCTGGTACAGTGTTACTGACGCGCCCCTGGGCCTGTGTCGCGCTGCGTTGCGCACGCGGGAGCTTACCCGGAGCCGGATCTGTTTAGGGTTGTAGTCTCGTGGCGGTGACCCGGTCCGTGCCCAGGGAGTCAAACTGGACGGCAGTCTGTTAGCGGTAGAAAATGGTTGATGACTACGCCACCCGTTGAATGCAGCCAGGGGGCTGCTGCTGCAGGGCAGACCGCTGAGGCCGGTGGAAGGATGGTGCAGCGTGATAGTATAACCCCCAACGGGAGGGGTATGGCCTCAGGGCAGCCGACGTGGATGATGGGGGTAGCAGGAACCACTCAGAGACGGTATGGTAGCGTTCAGGGTCTTTACTGGTAACAACGATAGACCCTCCCGGAGTACTTGCTAGCGAACGGGGCCTGGTCAGTCCTTGAGCAGATGGGATCTCCCCTGGCCAGGCGTAGTTGTAGGCCTCCCAAGCTGACTGTACTCTTCTGGCTACCTTGCTAGAAGCTGATGTAAGTAGCCCACGTCCCTGAGTGTACCGTGTGGTGCTCACCCGTATGGCCGGTGACTCGGGGCCTTCTAATGGCTTCCGCTCCACGATGGCGGTGCTGGTCCCACGCGTGTGACCGGGCCTTCGGGCTTCTGGGCCAGGGGACCTGAAATCCCCTGCCTGACGGATTCTGCTGCTGGGTAGAAGTTAGTCCCCACAGCCTCGGACTCCGGGTCCGGTAAAGAATCTTCTTAGTCAGGGCGAGCTCTTTAGCTGCCAGCCCCTGACTCCTTGTGACTCTGCTGCTTCCTATGCTGCTCTTGTCTCTACTCTTCCTGGACTCACTAACTCTGCCTCAGCCCCGGGTTTATACAGGGGAAGTTCTTCCCCTCCCAAGGCTGGGCAGGAGGTGTGGCATGCACAGGATCCCTGACCAAAGGACCTCCCACCTGCTCTCAGACGTAATATCTCTATCACTGTGACAACCAGACCCCTGGGGTGTCACACTCCCCCCTAGTGAAATTTAGTACTCCGGGACTAAACACTTTTTAGAAAAATATAACAAGGTATATCAAAGAACAATAAAATACAATAAGGAAACACAATAAGATGGTCACGGATGTCCGCAACCGGGTGCAGTCTTTGAAGAAAAGCAAAGGTGTCCATTTCACCAACACAGGGAGACGTAACCAGGTAGGGGTCTGTCCTACCCCGAGTCCTTAACAGTCTCTAGTCCATCCTGGGTTACGCTCCAACTATATACAAAGGATTCCCGGTAAATCCACCGAAGACTCCTAAAAACAACTAGAAACACAAAATTACACACAAGCAACAATAAACAGGTAAACATTGTAAAACAACTTAAACATTTAGATCCTCCAACGTGCGGGTAACTGGCCTCTAGTGGCCCTAGTGGACCTACGGAGCTGACTGTCTGGCCCTGAACTACAGGGTGTAGGAGCTGTCAAGGGTAAACTGGGCAGCTGTCTACCGGCTCTTTGTCTCACTAGGGGTACGGCAGGCTCACTATAAGCAGAGGGTGGATTCTCCTGTTCCGCTTGGGTGGAGTCTTCTGCCTCCTGGACCGGCTGCTCTTCCAGCTCTACCCGTTGCTCCGTAGGTTCTTGGGATGATGGTTGGAGGAAGGTGAGTACGGGTACCACAACTGCACCATTGACTTGAGTCCAAGACCGAGGGAAGTCCCCGAGCACGGTACTAACCATATCTTCCCTTTCTTCCACGGGTCGATGGTCTTCCTGTTCCTCCTCAGGGTTCCTCAGTTGTTCGGGGCACTTCTTCAGGTGGTCCCGGGATACAATGGCTGTGGTTTCCCCTCCGTCTTTACTGATGGTACAGACCTTCGGGTTCTCGTGGCTTGAGGGCAGTACGGTGTACGGGTCCTTCTCCCACTGGTCGTCCAACTTGTGGAGCCGTCTCTTCCTCTTCAAGACCTGCTCTCCGGGTACCAGGGGAACAGCGGGAGCATACTGGTTGTAAGTCTTCTCTTGTCTTTCCCTAGCCTGACAGAGACTTCGCTCCACGCTCTCCTGTACTTTCCGGTACTGCTGCTGCCTCTCTGTGTCCCAGTCCGTTTCTGGTGAAGTGTCCTCGGGCGTCAGGACTCCCATTTCCAGGTCAACAGGTAACTTACCAGGTCTTGCCCTCATTAGGTAAGCCGGGGTACAGTTGGTGGAACCTACCGGGATGTGGTTGTATAGGTCCACCAGATCGGGCAACTTCTCAGGCCACAGACTGCGTTCTTCCAGGGGCAACGTTTTTAGAAGATCCATTACCACCTGGTTCATTTTCTCACAAAGTCCATTAGTTTGCGGATGGTAGGGTGTCGTCCTTATCTTCCGGCAGCCATACAGATTGCAGAATTCCTGGAAGACCTCCGCTTCAAAGGCAGGTCCCTGGTCCGTCAGCACTTGGTCCGGGTACCCGTGTGGACGGCAAAAGTGCTGCTGGAAGGCTCTAGCTGCTGTTCGAGCCGTTAAGTCCTTGACGGGGACGACAACCAGAAACCGGGAGTAATGATCCACGATGGTTAACGCGTAGACGTAGCCACTTCTGCTGGGGGTCAGTTTTACATGATCCAAGGCTACCAGTTCCAACGGTTGCCGGGTGACGATGGACTGCAGGGGAGTCTTCTGGCTGGCCCGGTCCTTCCTTCTCAGATTGCACGGGCCACAGTCTCTGCACCACTTCTCGATGGTTCCCCTCATGCCTACCCAGTGGAACCGCTCGCGCAGCAGGAACTCCAGCTTTTTCCACCCGAAGTGTCCAGCTCCGTCGTGGTATGCCTCCATCACCATGGCTGCGTCTCTTCGTGGCACCACTACTTGCCAGAGTAGTTCATGCGTCCTGGAGTTAACCATTCTGCGGCACAACTTCCCCTTGTAAAGGAACAGTCGACTCTTCTCTGCCCATAGTTGTTTGGCTTCCTCTGGAGCGTCTGATTCCAGGCTAGCCTCCGGGCGAGTCAGCATCTCCTTCACCAGTCGGACGGCAGGGTCGCTGTCTTGCGTTTCCGCCCAGTTGTAGTGAGGTAAGGGGTTCAACGTAGCAGCCTGCTTACTCCTTACCCGGTGGGAATACTGGATAGTCCCATGACGGTGGAACGCAGGGAGTTCAACTTCTTCCAGTCCCTCCGGATCTTCTCCTCCGTCCGGCAGGTTGGGCATCCTGGACAGGGCGTCCGCGTTGGTATTGGAGCGCCCTGCCCGGTATTTAATTGTGAACTCGTAGTTGGACAGACGGGCCATCCACCTCTGCTCCAGGGCACCGAGTCTTGCCGTGTCCAGGTGTGTCAGCGGGTTGTTATCCGTGTATACGGTGAACCGGGAAGAAGCGAGGTAATGCCTAAAGCGCTCGGTGACTGCCCATACCACGGCCAGGAACTCTAGCTTAAATGAGCTGTAATTTTCGGGGTTCCTTTCGGTGGGTCGCAGTTTTCGGCTGGCATAGGAGATTACTCGTTCTCTCCCCTGCTGAATCTGGGACAGTACGGCTCCTAGCCCGATGTTACTGGCGTCGGTGTAGAGGATGAAGGGCTGGCTATAGTCCGGGTACGCCAAGATTTCATCCCCCGTGAGGGCCATCTTCAGCTGGCGGAAGGACTCTTCTTCTAGCTTTTCCCATTTGAAGGGCGGCTTCTGGTTCTTGGCCTTCCGGGACTGGCCTATCAGGAGGTCCTGCATAGGTGCTGCCTTTTTGGTGAAACCGGGAATAAACCTTCGGTAGTAGCCTACCAACCCTAGGAACTGCCGCACTTCTTTTACGCTGGAGGGGCTTGGCCATCCCTTAATTGCGGTGATCTTATCGGGGTCGGGAGCCACTCCGTCAGCGCTCACCACGTGTCCCAGGTATTGCACCTTTGGTTTCAGGAGGTGACACTTGGAGGGTTTCACCTTTAGGCCGTAACTCGCCAGAGCTTCGAACACCTCCGCCAGGTGTTTCAGGTGGTCCTCATAAGTTTTGGAGTATACGATGACATCGTCCAGGTACAACAGGACCGTCTCGAAGTTTCTGTGGCCCAGACAGCACTCCATTAATCGTTGGAAGGTTCCTGGGGCGTTGCAGAGTCCGAACGGCATGCAGGTGAACTCGCTAAGTCCCATCGGGGTGGTGAATGCGGTCTTCTCCCGGTCCGCCTCTGCTACAGGAACCTGCCAGTACCCGCTAGTGAGATCCAAGGTAGAGAAGAAGTTAGCAGATCTTAAAGCAGCCAATGACTCCTCTATCCTTGGTAAGGGGTACGCATCCTTGTGTGTGATACGGTTGATTTTCCGGTAATCTACACACATCCTCATGGTGTTGTCTTTCTTTTTGACTAAAACTAGTGGGGCTGCCCAGGGGCTACAGCTATCCCGGATTACCCCAGCCTCCTTCATGTCTCTAAGCATCCCCTTGGCGTGTTGGTAATGTGCAGGGGGTACGGGTCGATACCTCTCTTTTATGGGAGGATGATCTCCCGTGGGGATGCGGTGTTCTACCCCCTTGACTCGCCCGAAGTCTAACGGGTGTTTACTAAACACTCTCTCATACTCTTGAACCACCCGATAGACTCCTTGTTTCTGGTGTGAGGGAGTGGAGTCAGTACCCAGATGTAGTTGCTGACACCAGTCCTCCATGTCTTTCTTAGAGCCGTTACCTTCCTCCGGGTGAGATGGAGGCAAGGGTTCCACAGATTGTATAGAATTTTGATTAGTGGTATATAATTTGGCTAGCGTGGCATACCGGGGCAGGTACACTTCCCTCTCCCCGATATTTATTATGCGAACGGGCACCCTCCCATGGCGTACATTGACCACCCCCCGTGCTGTCAAAATGGTGGGCCTACTGTCTGAGTAAACTGGTTCT